>NC_089687.1:4070000-4092500 GCF_031753505.1 Anomalospiza imberbis
GTTTATCAATTTCAAGAGCTGTTTATTTGCTGGCAAAATAGGGCATGTTATACAACATATATCTTATCATTTTTGCTCATCAAATCCCCATTTGCTGAATGCAAATTTCTCTGGTCTAAGTGCTCTTGCACCTCAATTTAAATGAATAATAGGATAGACTCTATTAAAATCGGTTTAAGGTTGCCATGGGTGACATATCAGTAGGGTTAAAATGAGAAAAAAGGTCACAGAGGCAGTCCTTACAACCTGTTTTTTTTATTATTATTATAATGAAGCATATGTAAGTATCTATGTAGGTTTAAATGACAACATATTGATATTGTAGACAATACTTAGTTTGGAGGTCTTTTTCTATTGTTTTTTTTTAAACTGCACAGTACACACCAAATAAATGTGAAATTATAGTGTCATCAATAACTCCGGGAATGGATTCAGTTGCTCTGAAAATTAGAGAGTAAAGCCTCAGTGCAATAACAGTGTCGACTGACAGATTGTGGATTTGTAGAAATAACAGAGAACTCAGAAAGAGCCTGTACTTTTGCTGTGGCAAATCCTTCATTTCAAGGAACCAGCAAGGTACTGTAATCATATTAACAAAGCAGCCAGAAACTATACCCAAACACCTCATTTAAGAAGAATTTGGAGTCTTCAGCTAACCTGATTTATGGGATTATGCATGCAGTTATTTGATAAGTATTGAAAATACTACCACTTCACACTGAAGCCTTCCTTGATCTATCTTTTTGTGTCTGTGTCATAGTCTTATCCTGTTTAAAGCTTAAAAAATACCACTTCTGACCGTTCTAAAGACTTAGAGAATAAAGTAAAATCACAACTTTCCTGAATTTTTTTTTGATCCTTTAAAAGTCAAATTTATTTTTTTTAGTAGTCTCCTTATTACTCACTTTTTTTAAAATATTATGCATGATTTTTACTTGTCTCTCACAGAGTCAGATTTTTGATAGGAGGAAGGACTATATTTCCTCTTCATTTTTTTTTTAACCTACAATAAGATGAAAAATCTCCTTATTTGCTAAGGTTACAGTGTTGGTTTAATTTTCATAGGAGCAGTGGAATATTTTGAAGTGAGTAACATTTACCAAGTCATTAGTTTTATGCAAACTAGGGAGGAAGATGAAAGAAAAAAAATTATCAATTATTTATAGATTGTTAAAATGTATCGTAGTGCAGTGCTACTGTATAGAAATGACAATTAGCCAAACTTACCTTCTATAATTAATAATGCATATATTATGCTCTTTGGGCAACTAATCACCAGTCCTACAAATTTGTTTGACACCGATGAAGACACCTAGGCGCAGGCACGGGTTAAAACAAGGAAGGCAGAACAATGTTCTCCCATTATGGAATGGCCAGCTGGAACAGGCTCTCAGCTATTTCAGCGCTCCTTAAAGTCGCGCCGCGCTTCCAGTTGACAAAATGGTGGTGGGGTCTACCCAAGCGCTTGACAACCTGATTGGCACATGTGAAATTAAAATCCAAAGGCTCCTAACGGGAAAGGTCTCCCAAACTGGCGGTTTGACTGATACACTGAAAGGCAACCCACCGCATTTATCACCCTCTGCCTCGGCTCGAAACTTCGGGAAGACGGCGACAGCAGTGCTCCTTCTGTCCATGCTACTGGCCAGGCAGGCGCGGATCAGCAGGCCACGCTGCGCAACCTGTTTCCCCGGCGGTACAGATTTGGAAGCGGCAGAGATAGCTCGCGAGGGGCATTCGCACCTATCAAAACAACAGGCAGGGCTGCCACGCTTTCAGCGCGAGGAGCCGCGCGGGCGAGAGGCAGCCCCGGCACGGGTGTGAAGCGATGGGAGCCTTCGCCGCGTCCCACCGGGATGGGGCCGAGGTGTTCCAGTGCTCATGGCCAGGTGGCTCCTTGCTTCCAACCTGTTTTTCTCCTCTGTGCCTTAAGGAGGGACTCTTAGGCATCGTTTTTCCTTTGAAATTGGAGGGTTTCTTTCCCTTTGAAAGGCACTGGGTTTTTTTGTTTTGTTTTGTTTTTTTTTGGTTTTTGTTGTTTTTTTTTTTTTTTTCTTTTTAGCTTTATTTTTCCTCTTTGGAAATTTGATCTCCTGATGCGGCTATTAGTGCCAGGTCTCCCACTGAAATGTCACTCACTGCCATGCCCCTTTTTTTTGTGGGCCCCTAAGAGGAGCCTCATGGCAGTTGTGGTGGGATTCAGCCACTTAGATGCTGGCAGCTCACCACGGCAGGGAGTTACCCTCATGTATCCACGTTATCCTCCAACCGCGCCAAGACATGAGGAGTTTCTGGGATGCTTTGTGCAGAGTCTCAGGTGCTCTATGGCACATTAAATGGCACATTAGATGCATCAGAGTTTAGTAAATAGATTTACCTGATGCAGCTGAGTGTTTATTTATTTGGAGATTGTATCTGCAGGCTTGCAGCCCACTTTGCCCCTTTTTGCTCTCAGAGGTGGGTCATGCTCTTTCCCTGGCATTATCTGTAGGGTGAGGGGCATGAGGAATTTGGATGTTCACAGGCGATGTTGTCCCAGCACACCCTGACAATAATCTTTTGTAATGGAGATATTTAGATCTACAGCTACAGATCTTTGAGTCTATGGGGTACAGCTGCTCCCATGACTGGTGGCTCCTTGGATAGGAACCAGTACCGTGCTGAAAAGCCCAGGTAAATCATCATTTTGTGTTCACTTCGCTCTGTCCCAGTGATTTCACTGCACAATTTTCAAAGGAAGATCCCCTCTGCAAAACTAAATGGTTCCCACCTTGTGTTAAGCCCTGATAAGGATTTGTTAGAAGCTTTGATCACTGTCTACCTGTTAACACACAGAATACTAAAGAGCCCTCCACGTTCACAGGGGGCAGTGCAGAATTATTATTATTTTTTATTTGTGATAAGTATACTATCTGTAATAATTTATGGACATTCTTGAATTTATAAATATCAAGGCTTTGCCAAATATTTTAACTATCCCTCCATGGCAAATTGTCTTTAAATACTGGCAGTTTTTTTCTTTTTAACATTTACTTGTGGACCAGAAACACTTGCAGTCTATTGCCCCTGGCCTTCTGTGAGAATGTTAGTTAGCAATGCTCATAAAAACTCAATTCATCAATGTGAACATAATTTGCTATGAACAGAAAGCTCACAAAAGGGTGAATTTGTCAGATAGACAGGTGGCCTGAGATCTCTCCCTGATACTGAACGATATGAATAATAGATTCTGGTAAATGTATGCCAAGACTTGAGCTGTAAACACAGCTGCCTCCATTCCCTTCCAGAATAACAGCTTCGAGAACGAAAGCACAGGAACCACAGTTCCACCTGAGGACTAAGCCTGTGCATGTACACACACACACAAACACACACACACACTCACACACACACACCCCCCACACAAATGCAATGTACTTGCAGGCTCACAAAGAAAACAACCCCAGAAAAAGGACAGAGGCCTTTCCAGCTCCTTTCGCAGACCCTTGCTCTGAGCGGATTTTAACATGTGTGGAGAGCAGAAGGAGGGAATAATAGAAAACATTTAAAATATATTTTAAAATATCTGCAGTCACAGAAATAAATCTTTCTCTGATCCAAGGGCAAAAAAAAAACCAAAAAAACCAAACTAAATACCAAACCCTCAGCTGGCTTTTGTAGGTAAAGGATCCAGACGTAAGATGGGGAAAAGAGCATCGTAATGTCACAGCTGAATATGTATAAAAAAAAAAATTATAGGGCTTTTTTGCTATGATATTACTTCCAAAAATTAGCTAACTGTAATGATCCTTGCTAGATGTACACAATGTTGGAGATTTTTTGTTGCAGGTTATTGGTATTTATTTCTACAGTGTTCAGTTTTCACTGGGTTTTTTAGGCTTAAATCATGAATTACTGCCCATGGACTGGGAAAGAAAGATATTATATGTGCAAAAGTGACCTTTCAGCTTTTCTAATGAACAGCTTTCTGCTGGATGTTTGCCCATCATAACTTCAGAGCAGGCTGAAGGCTGTTCCAGGCAATCCCAGCGACCGATGGTACAAAAGGGTTGCTGTAATGTTTGGACAGCAGTGGGAAGGACCTAATCCTAGGTCAGGTCTCTCTGGCAGCATCGCATAGGTGGGAGTGAAAGCACTGCAGGACAGTGACTTTATGTTGCTAAAAATCCCCAAACAAGTCTTAAAATGGGCTCTTTTGGGGCCAGCCATGTTCATTTTGAGAGCATCTGAATCAGCTGACTTTAAAGGGCAGAAATGGAATGTATTGCAGGAGAGAATGATTGGCTGAAATAATTGTTTTGGGCTATCAAACTCTTATTTTTGCTGTTCTAGCTGAGGGTCTCTGCTCTAGCCTTTGCATGGGCAGGGTTTAATATCTTTTCCCCTTATAGGTATAAAACAAAGGACTTTTCCCACACTATGCCTTATTTTAGGGATCAGGCAGGCTCTTTATTTGATCCTTCTCTGGCAGTGTTATAGCCCAGGAAATGAACTGGGAATTGTATCATCTGAAGTTCATAGATGTTTGTTAATATTTGTTATTTAGGGAGGATGCTTCTCTGTAATGAGTTGGCGAAGGTGAGAGACATGCAGGCAGAACCAGCACATCCTAAAGCTCCCAAAATGTGACCGCATATGAGATATTAAAGGCAAAATGGAAGTTCTGAACAAATGAAATCACTGTCAGAATAATAAAAGAGAAATGAGCTATGATCTAATCTGTTTTCTAGCAGTGTCACAGAGGAGCTATAATAAAAGCTATTTGCAAAGTTCAGAATCATTTCCCGTGCAAAGCCATTCACACACTCTGCGACTCTGGACAAATGGAGGGGGTCTTGGCTCTGCCAAAAAAAATGGTGTGCAGATAGTTCACTATTAGTTTTAACTTTGTGCACCTAAATTTCTCCGTTGGCTGCAATTTAAGCTCCCTCTTTCTCTGAGATGGCACACGAACTTGTGCACCTGGATTTCTCCCTCTATTTTTGGTGCCTCATCTTCACACCTTTCCAATTACAACCTGCAAGTGTAAAGGACAAACAGAAAAAGGAAAAAAGCTGTATTGCTGGATGCTTATCTAACCTGGTTTTGCACCATGCACGCTTTAAATGAAAGCACAGCAAAAGATGTGCTGTGTCCTCATTGGAAATGCTCACTCTGCTCTTCTCCTAGGAGTGAAATCCCACTTCCCATGCACCTCTATTTCTGTGGCATCCTGTGTGCAAGCAGTGTGAGGAAGAGATAGATAAAAGGGGTGCAAGGAGGGATGAAGTGAGTCTATAAATGCCTATTTCTCCCCTGATCTTCACAATGAAGTGATAAAATATTGATGGTGGTGTATCCAGGGTCTTTCACAGAGCTAATGAAGGCTCTGCTCTGTATGCTCCTCCCTTTAAAGCAAATAAAAGAATTAGTGACAGTTTCCCCATGTTACTTGTTTGCATTTTAAAGGGGCATAGGTTGGAGAAATGGAAATGGGACTGAACCAAATGGAAGAGAACATGGAGCAGAGCTGAGCTGAACTTGGTCTAGGCTGTGGAAGAAAGTATGAACAGGTGGAAAAGGAAAACATCCTCCACTGATTTCTGCAGAACTGGAATAACAGCAACCAATCTCTATGTAGAAGTTTCTCTTTTCAATTCATTGCATTTTATTACAGGTAGATTAAGGCATGGCAGAGGGAGGAAAAGAAAGAGAAATCACAATTTCTCTAATATGACAGCCACCATTTCAAACAAAAGGAAGTGGAGGTTTAAGAGCAGCATGGACTTATTTTGTATCTACAAAAAGTCCCTGTTTTGACCCAGAGATCTGCTCACACAGAAAGAAAAGAATTAATAACACCAGTGGGAAGGGCAGCAATAACAGCAAACTGTGGGACCTCTCTGGATTCCTGGCAGTGTGGCTGGGAGGTTTCTGAAAGTTTTGGAGTGTGTGCTTGTAAATTCTCTCTAGTCCAGGATGGTGTCTGCTGAAAATGAGGTTTGGTATGGCCATTCAACATGAAGACCTGGTGATGAACATTAATAAATCATCTCCTGGACTTCATGGGCTGGGCACTGTCCTCTCCCAGAGGAATCCTTTCAGAAGAAACCTGCTTTTGTTGTTTAGCAAAAGCAAAAATCCACCAAGGATTTATGTACACAGCCCTCAAGTCTCAAAATGCAAAAGAGAGCAAATCTCTTATTTCCACCCAAATATCTTGGTTGTCTTTGCTTGGTTTGTCTCTCTCTGATCCTCCCAATTCCCTTTGTACCCATCTGCCTTATCTGCCTTTGTCCTTTGCTTGTCTTTATATTTCCCTTACATATAAATTATGCTCCAAAGTGAAAAAAAAGAAAAAAAAAGAAAAAAACAAAAACAAAAACAAAAAAAAGAAACCAAAAGAAAAGGTAGTCCACAGAGTGAAGGACTTAATAAGTAACAACTAATATATTACCTGGCATATATGTAAGGCAAATAGTCTTAATTTTTTCATGTTTTACTGGACATGGGAATTACTATACATAGTGATAAAATTATTCTGCTGGCTGCAAAAGCAACCACCAAGCAGTCAGTGTGAGTAACCAGCAAAAGCCACAGAAGTCAAATAAACATATGATGCATTGCTTCTATGTGGGAAAGCCTAATGTGTGGAGAAGACAAATTTTGAGGTCTCTGTCTGGTGGAAGGCAGCATTGCTGTATCAGTGGAGATGACTGAGTTACTGAAAAGTGGACCTGACCCAGGAATTAAACTTCACAGGGTAATTCTGGTAATTTCTGGTGTGCTGAAAGTGAAAAATATGTGAGCATTTTAAAAATAGGACTTGTAATCCAACCCTGCTACCCACCCTATTATAATGGTGGTATTATTTGGCTATGCACCAAAAAATCATATTATAATATACTATATATTCCATAGTACACACTGAATTACATAGATAATTTTATATCTATTTATCTATATAGATATATATATATAATCAAAATACAGGAACCTTCCATGGCATTTTTCCAAGGGTTCAAGTTTCTAGAAGACTTCTGATAGAGCTCAAGATCAGACTGTTGGAAAATACATGAAACTATATATTCAATTAAACAGGCTTAATCTGCAAGAAGAAAGTCGATTGGTGTAGTTTAGCTTTGACATTATTGAAACAGAAATTGAGATTACAGAAGTCACAATAGAGGTACATGGCTCTATAAGTCAAACATGACCTTAAAGCCACAGGTAGACCCCTACACCAAGAGGAGCCTTTTGGCAACTTAAAGTTGTCACACTGATTCTTCTGAATTTATCACTTGGAGTCAGCTCAGTGGACCTCAGCTCTTTGTCCATAAATCCACAAGATGGTCGTTCCACAATACCCACGAACATGCATTAGAGTGTTAGTAAAAAACATTAAAAAAAAAAAAAAGTGAATATACACCCATATTTTTAATTGGGAATAGGAAATCTTAGGAAATTCGAAATTGCACAGTGCACTGGGCATCTATGGCAAAATAACCTGCACAAATTCAAAATCTGGTATAGTGAATGAATTAAAGAGTGAAAAAAGGCCAACTTCCCTGCCACGGATACGTAACCAACCTGCTGGAAAACGCACTTTGATTGCATCTGGAGCAGAGGCAGGCTGGGGCACCAGGGGAGCGCGGGGCAGGCGCTCGCCCTGGACAGGCTGCACCTCCTCCTGACACGCGATGGAGGGATCAGTGCAGCCTCTGAACCCCTGGACAAAGCTTTCCTGCACTGTCCCTGCAGCACAAAGCCTTCAAAGGGACACCTCCTTTTCCTCCTGACACAGGAAAACACAGGCACCCAGCTTGGGTGAGGGAGTCTGCAGTAACAGAACAGAAAAGAGCTGCCTCTCCCAGCTCACAGTCCCTAAAATTACTCCCACGATATTTGGAGGTTTGAGATGACCTTACCCTTGCCTGAATGTTTTTTTATGCTTTTTTTTTTTTAATGGAAAATTTATAGGTGTCATGTATACACATTCACAAGCACATACATATATTATAATAGCTGACAAGACTGAAGGAGTACAAAAGGAAACTTTTTTCTCTAGTAAATATGCAATTTAATTCCTCACACACATAAAAAAAAAAAAAAATACCACTCCTCCCTCCCCCACCAATAACCAGCGGTTTGGCATTTTGGAAGAAAACTTCTCAAGTACCCCAAGCTGCTTTCTATGTTTAGTGGAGAAGCCTGAGTGCACCACTAAGTCTCTAACTCCACTTGAACTCTTGCACTAAACATAGAGATGGCCCTTTCTTCGCTAAAACATTCTGGGCTACAAGCTGGATGTGTCAGCATTATAGCAGATGGGGAAAATGTATACAAGTGTATTAATTTTGTGGCCCAGATTTATGCAGAACACATATTTCCACAGATTTTGTATAGGATTTTAAATCTTGCTTTAACCCTTACTAGATAAATGTGAAGCTTGGAAAGATCAAATATGTTTGTGGAGTGGGGGTATGGGACAGAGAGGGCTGCTGCTGTCACTGCTTGCTTTGGTACCTGATTTACAAAAATAAGCTGTGTCCCTCCGTTTACTTGCTCTGAAATATTTATATTAATTCTAGCAGTCTCACAATGACTTTGCAAAGTTTAATTAGCTCATAATTAATTAGCTTCTTAAAGCTTCCTGGTTGAAAACACAACTGGATGAGTCAAGCTAAAAAAGAAAGACTTTTTTGACTTCAAATTTTTTTGTTCTTTTCCAGGTAGATCTACTGATGTGCCTGCATGCTCACAAATATTCAGGTGAGCCTTCTTATTCCCTAGAAATCTCCCAAAAACAAAAGGGCTGTGCATGGCAGGGTGGAGAAATATTTCTGAGAACATTCATACCAGATGTGTGCTCACAACCCGTCCTGAAAAAACTCTTTTCATTGTCTGCACAATGATTTGTCAACGAGTTATAACTGCTCATGAATTATTTGCTAAAGGAAAAAATAAATTCCCTGATGGCTTTACAAGGATGTTCTATACACACTTTTCCAAGTGCTTTAATCGTACTTTAGAAGTGGATGCAGCCATGTTGGTGCTAAGTTTGGAGGCATATCTTTGTCTAGGATGGGGTGAATCAATTAATTTTTACTATGGTTTATGGAGAAACACTAATGAGGGCAACAATTTTTTTTTTTCCTGAGGTTTACTGGGTAAAGAGATTTATAAATATGACTGTAATGCTATTATAAAGTAAATACTTGTAACACTGAGCGTTGTACATAAATACTATGTACTACAAAGCTTCCTGAAGTGCTCTACAACTTCAGGCATCCTCTGTGTAAAAACAGAGGCAACTTTCAGATTAGCACCTGGTTCATCTTTATTTCTTCTACTGGGAGTTGTTCCTGCTCATAGCAGAGGGGTAGGAACAAGATCTTTTATGTTCTTTCCAAATCAAACCATCCAGCGATTCTATGGTTCTATGACTTCTAAATTTTACCCAGAAAAATTTCATTTTCAGTCCTGTTGTGCACAGGTAACACTTAAGTGCACAAATCTTTTTTTCTGTTTATTTTGTGTCAAAATTTTTCTTCATGTCATTATATACACCCCCACTCCATGTACCTTTTTGTTCAAACTAACACAGCCAGAGAAGGATAAAGACTGTAAATTATCTTTTACATTTAACTCCTCCCCAAGAACATTGTGGGACTTAATGACTGATACACAGGGGAAGTGACAGACAGGAAAACCCTGTCAACTCTCTGGTCCAGAAGATAAGCTAAAACATTTTCAAAGAATTCGTTGTGCCTGGCATCACAAAAGTGGCTCAGTTCATTAGGTGAATAATTTCCAGTGAATTTTTAAAGCAAATTCCATGTAAGTAATGCACAAAAGGAGACCAGGCTAAGCCATACATTAAAATATTTCTACAGTAAATTTGACAGGCTTAAGCAAAAAATTATTTGTATTGACTAAAAAGCTGCATTTCTGTAGTACCTTATTCAATAACTCAGGAGAACATAGAGTGTGCTATCTGCAGGATAGCTTTTTTTTCCCCTCCAGATGTCTCCTTTTCCTTCCAGAAGTTGCAGAGCATTGGACAAGCAGTAACAGATGATGAACACATGCATAACTACAAATGGGCAAGCTGATTGTTTTCAGAATTGGTATAAACATTTGCTCTTGGATTGAGATTTAGCCCATAGCAAATCTTTACATTCTCGTTATAAACCTCTGACAAAAAGAGCTCCTAATGAAAATGCTGACAGTGTGAAAACGTGGTTATGGTCAGGAAAACAAATGGATAAAAAGTGGCATTTTGTAGTTCCATATGTATACTTCATCAGGAAAGTCTTTGCTAAGTTTACACTTCAAAGCTAAAGCTTGACGATAACTGCTTCTCCTACCCTTTCTATTTAAGGCCCCCAAACCTACTTCTATTACTGCTATCTCCTGCACTAAAATTGGAAAAATAAAACCATCAGGGGCTGGGATATGAACTTTCCTGAGAGCTCAGTGAGAGAGCCAGCAGCTGGATTTTTAGCATCTCTTTTATTTTTGATTGTATAGATAATAGTAGAGCCTAATCAGGACGTGGACTCACTGCGGTAGGGTGTTACAGACCGAAAAAAAGGGGAGAAAAGCAGATTTTTCTCTTCTTTGGAGAAGAGAGCTGCGCTGTGTGTCAGCATGGGGGTATGGAAACTTGGTCTGCTTGGCTAAAACAGCCCCAAACACCCCATGCCCACACTTCCCTGGCTGTCCTATGGCCACAGGGCAGCACAAGAGGAGAAGGGAGATGCTCATAAAATCTATTTTATCCTTGTTCATCACAGCACAAGCAAAGGGCAGATTAGCAGGTGATAATAGCATAAAAATATGCCTTTAAAAGCCCAGAGAATTTGAATGTTTTTTGTGACAAGCCACTGAAGAAGGTGCTGTCTGACAGAGCACTTAAGTCTTTCCTCAACACCACCAGGGCTTCCTAGGCTTGCTAGTAACAATGGAATAAGAGAAAAAGGTAAGACAACATAAGATAGAAAAAGCAAAAAAAAAATTAGAACTCTGACCCAAGCTTTTAAGAGCCAGTAATGTCAAAAAGCTTGGGGCTGATAATCAGGAGGAAATTGGGCACGGTGGTGGAACAACAGGGTGTCTCCTCTTGAGCCAGCAAGAGTTCTAGTAGGTTAGAAAAATTATATTGCCAAGAGACAGAGGAAATGTTCAGCACAAGGAAGGGGTAATTGGAAGGGATGCCTTTCATGGAATCCTAGAATGGTTTGGGTTGGAAGAGCCCTTAGAGATCATCTGACTCCAACCCCCTGCCATGGGCAGGGGCAAAAAATAATTTTGCATAAAGCAAATTGAATTGTCGCCGAATTTCAGGAAGAACTCAATCCTGACAGCAGGATTGCCTGTGGAACTGGAAAATCCCCACACTGCCACAGACAGTGAACAAATGCTCTGCTCAGAGAGACTTCACTGGCTGTGGGATAATGAACGTGGAATTATATCATCGCAACAATATACACCCGCTGAATTTGACTCCACTTGAAGAGATGAGAGCTCTTAAGTTGCTACGTTGAAAACAATTTAATTGAACCTTGCTAATTAGAATATAACAAGTAGTTAAAAATTATGCAATGTTTTAAAAATGTTTTAATTAATTTGAAATTCTGATGGCAAATTAGTAAATGTACGTCAGTGTCTTCCCCTGCTCGACTCAATACATCACAGGGAAAAAAAAAAGATATATTTTTTCAATAGGGACACTGAGAAAACATACACAAGTAGAAAATAATAATGTAGAGTAAGGAATAATTAATTAATTCAAGCTTCAAGATAAGATCACTGTGTCCTGCTGACCCTACATGTTAATCAGTTGATTGATTAATTGCTACAATCATAATAATTATAGGGTATAAATCTGAGTACATTTAATGATAGTTTACACTTAGAATAAAAATGTCTTTTATGTCTGCTTATCTTCATCATTTCTTGACGCCTAGTCATATTTTTTGTTTGCCATAAATAAACCTGAAGCATTTTTAGATGTTATCTTTGTGATGAGGTAGGTTTAGACTTCATTCATCTGATCAGCAATATTTTTTTGTGTGGCCTCCACCTCCTGTCTAATGAAAAATATGTTCCTGGATGAGAAACGATTGATTATGTGCAGTAACCAACACGACTTCATCAAAAGCTCATCCTTAATTGAAAGACAAGGGGACATACCAATGAGGCCATTGTATAATTACAGGCTGTCTTTAACCAGAAGAGTTTTACACATTGAGAGATTCTGCTACAGAAACTCAGTCGGAGATGAAACACGGAAGCAGATCAACAGGAGAGAAAAATATTTTTGAAACAGAACGCAAAGAAAATCAAGAATTCTGTTGATTTCTGATTAATGGAAAATAGAGACTATCTTGACATTTACATCATCCTTGAAGTTGTGCTTTCTCACTAAATTTAATCATGCTTTATGGCTGCACTAAAGGAACAATGGAGGTCCTTGTACCTCAATTGACAATGCTGAAATCCATTTTTTTTACCAAAAAGTACATGTGAAAAGCAAAAAAGAGCGACTCAGTTAAATCTGAATGCACTCTTAGGGTGTAGATCTGAAGTTACTACGGCCTCACTCAGTCATTAATGAGGCGTTTCAGTAGGAGTGGCAAGTAGAAATTGTAGTTGTTTGTACTCTGCACGTTTCATGGATAAAACCTCCTGTTTCTGTTATTGCCGTCCTGATTAACAAGTTCTGCCATTGAAAAATGTCAGGATACCTTAAATAACTGTGAGTTTAAAACCTTTTTAAAAGAAAAGTATTCTGTTAAAATACAGACCTTGACAGAAGATTTCATGACCATTTTCAACTGAACAGTTTTAGAAATTTGGGATTCTTCACTTGTAGAGCTGGTACCCATACACTGCTCTGCAACTCTCATTTTGCAGAGATATTTGTTAAATAAATAATGCTAGGTTAGGAATGATAGTATAAATATTTTAAGGAGCCAGTAGAGCATTAGAAAAAAAAAAAAACAAACAAAACAACAAAGCAGGCAAATTCCAAGTGAATGAACTTTTACTGTCTTCAAAGTATTACCTGACCTTCTACTTTTGCAGCTTGCTTGTCTCAAAGTTACAGCAAAGGAGGAGATAACAGTGAAAGTGTACTATAAAAATAAATTACTGTCATGCATATTAAGCAACAGGGATATAATAAACATGACTGCTTACATGATTCTGATTTATTGATACTGATTTGCTGTAAATTATCGCAAAAAATACTTGTTTTAGTTGTTCAGGAACATGTGCAAAATAAAGCTTAGTGGACACTTCCCAAAGACCTTGACATCTGTCACTAGATTCATACTGGGGAATCTTGATGCCTCTTTGTCTGGTAGGGATGCAGCAGTATATTTACTTTTTCTTTCCACGGATTTATTTAGTTCTAATTTTTGGCTGCCTGGCTTCCTTAAACTCTCTATTTTAACCGTGCACAGTTTTTTAAAACTACTATCATGGAGGTTCAGCTCTGACACTGTGGAACAAATCCAGCTGCAAAATCTCCTAAAGGCTGTTCATGCTTGCTCTGTTAAATAGTGCTCACTTTTGAGTCAAGAGGTTTCATTACTATATTTATGAACCTCTTGGCACCAGGAGTTGGGATTTCCCAGTGCTGAGCACGAATGCATTTTGCATCGCTCTCTAGCACTGGGAACTCTGTATCACAGGTGCTGAGGGGTTAAAGACATTAAAAAATTGTGCAGATCCTTATTTCCAGATAGAAATCATTAATGCATGTGAGTGTTTGGATGGTCTGAGCAAATTTCAGAGAGCACAGGTAGAAAGCAGGCTGCCACTGCCACCTACTACCAGGAACTGCAGGTTTTAAGGGATCTCAACATTAACATGGTTATATTCTGCATCAGATATTTGTTATCCAAATTGATGGAAAGTATCCTATCTGAAAACAGGATTATTCTTCTTTAAATTTAAAGCCTGCTTTGTGCTTATGTGGCTTATATCACTTCATGACATGGTGTGTTATGTCAAACCTAAGATTATTTTTGGAGATTTCTGAGACAGAATCTACTTCATTTTGCCTGTCATCAGCCTAAAGAATGTGCCAAAAGACCCCTTTTTATTTTTTTGAGGCAACGATTCACAAATACCATCTGAACTAAAGGACAACTACTGCTTCAAAGAAAAACCACAGATCCTGGATCAAATTTTAACATCTCCTAAAGTGGTTACTCTCATCACGGTTTATTATTTCTCTGTGGAGGATTTCTCTCTCTACAGTGGACTAATTTTTTTATTAAAAAAAAATGATGTACTTAAGCTTGCAGCAGGAACGTGGCCTCATCAGGTGCCATGATCTTTGGTAGAAAGAAAACCAAGCACCAGCCTCAGCTGCAGGGAGTGTAGGTTAGTTCTGGCTGCATGTGAGCATCCAGATGCAAACAGAACACAAGCCAGGGAAAGGCTTTTCTAGAAGTGGCACTTGATAGCCCAGAGCTGGAGCTGCAGAAGCGTGTATAAACCTGCCTGCTGGGCAAGCCTTCCTGCTTTTCCCAGTTTGGTCTTGTTTGAAAAGGAAATTCAAAAGAGAAAATGGAAAACGAAAAAAAAGTTCTAAGTGTGAAGGCTAAGCTTATGCACGTTCCCCTAACTCAGTTGCTTGAAATATTTAGAATGCATAGAAATACTCCATAAAGTTAGTACCTACTCTGAGTAGGTACCACAGCTGTAGTAGTTTAGGTCTTCAAACAGTGTACCAGGTCCTCAAACATCTATGTGATGGGGACCAGGGAACCTCAGTTGGTACTTTTTTTCACCTAGACATTATCATGCTAATCTTTGCTGCTTCAGAGCCAATGTGCTGCCACACAGGAGTGTGGTGCTACTCTTATTTGGAAAGGTGGAAACTTCTGGATTGTAGGAAGGTGTAAGCAGGGAGGAAGACAGCACAGCAGAGTGGGTGATGGCTTTCAGCATCCCCTTCTCTTGTTCTTGGAGGGTCTCCTTCTCCCTCCCTTCCTGGTCTTCTATTCCCACTTTCCCCGCCTCACTTCTTCCATTTTTGCACCTCTGAAATTGTGTAACTGGGGCATTATAGGCTGCTTCTCCTCCTGTTATTACTTTCCCCAAGTGGAAGCTTCACTCACAAGCCTGATGAAACATTTTTCCCCTCAAACCCAGAGTGACAATTCTCACTTTGTCAAGAGCTCCAGATAACCCTCAGGAGAAGTTCCTCTCCCCCTACCTCCCCCAAACACTTCGGGTCACAGGGATCTTGTCACAGTCACTAAAGAGCTCCTCCTCTCTCTTCTTCCCAACCCTTTCCTGCCCAATGCTGTTGCTCGGATTTCTCAGTTTCTCTTTCACCACTTTCTCCTGCTTGATTTTCTCCATGGGTTTCCCTTACGTTATCCCAGATACAGACTCTCAAATTGGCTTTATTCTTCCTTCTGCCCTTTCTTTCATAGAATCACAGGATCATTTAGGTAGAGAAGACCATAAAGATCAAGTCCAATCATTTCCCCAGCACTGCCAATCCAGCACCAACCCATGTCCCCAAGTGCCACATCTACACCACTTTTAAATCCCTCCACCCCTGCCATGGGCAGCTGTGCCAGATTTTTGTCTCTACAAAAAGAGTCTTTTAACCACAGATTAAATTTAAGTTAGGCTAATAGACTATTTTCCATGCCCCAAAATTAAGTGGAAGTGGACCAAAATGAAACCCCAGCCTTTGTCCATTTGCAAGTGTTTGATTCCATCCTTTGAGAAGCAGCAATTGGTGTAAAGCTAACAGAAAGTCTCTGGAGCCTCTGTGATTAATCTGGTCATTAGTCACAAATGCAAACTACTGCTTTGCAAGTTGAAGTGAGGCAGATGACATTTCCACCAAGCATCCAGTGACTACTCCAACTTCCCGTTAATGTTACTGCTCTGAGGACTTGCATTCCATGGCAGGTAAGAACCCAGAAAAAAATATTTTAGCCATGTTAACGCTCATGCAGTCAAGGACAAGTCAGGGTTTAGACAAAAAACTCTCTTGTAAGTGCTGCTTGCAAGCCCTGGCTTCAAAGCACAGTGCTGAACCTACCACATATGTCAAAGTTCTTCAAAAGGGTCTCTCTATGTAGATTACTGCAGATTTGTATCCAATAATTTATTGTGGGAGCATTAAACCATTCATATCACAAACACCTGTGCAAGCCAGTTGGCCTAGTCAATTCTTGTTTAACATTTAATTATGAATATAATTAGCATGAGTTAAGAGACAGGCCAGGCATCCGCAATAAAATTTCTGCTATGCTAAAAAAATTATAACTGTAATAACAAAAAAGACTAAGTTGGTGGAGAATATGTCCCTCCTACGCAAACTTTTGCATGATAGAAAAATCCAAGTACAAATTCTTTTAAAACTTCCTCATTTCCTTTGATGATAGTTGGAAAGCCTCCACCATATTTATAACAGCAAATTAAACTGTTTTTCTGTCCCTGTAATATTAGGACAATTTTCATCACTGGTGTAGCCCTTTGAGTGAGGTTCTACAGGGTGTCCTCTTTTTCTCAAAAGGTAAATTTTATTCATTAAATATAATTTAAATATTTCATTTGATGGGATCACCAGAATACTCTGTTAGCTAAGTTTACAAAGGGGAAAATCCTGTTAAAATGTTGCTTCAGTGCATATTTAAGAGTTTTATGAAGTGTTCTCTTTTAGCAGAATTGACTGCTATCCAAAGAAAAGAATTAGTAAATATCACAACTTGTCTTGTTTCAAACCCAGAGGCTCATTTTTAGAAAAATAAAACCCCAAATCAATCTAGAATCAGGCTGCCTATGGATAGGCGTTACCTGAGCATCCTTCACAGGGAAAAGCCCTGCAGAAGAGGTAAATTTTCATATGTAGATTCTATTTTCATTTCCCTCCAACATCTTAATTAAAACTTTCCAATAAGACAAAAAGGAAGAAATGTCTTACTTATTAATTTCTTTCCTTTCTTTTTAACATTTCTTAATTTCTTAAATTGGGCTACTTTACACCCCAAAAGAAAAAAATCTGTTCAAAGCATGACCTCCAATTTTTTTTTTTTTTTTCCTAAATGAGTTGCTTCCAGACCTGAAAAGAGCTATTTAAAAATGCTGTTGAGCAGAAACAGTTTGCAACTGTGAAGAAAAGGTCATTGAGAAAGAGCTGGGAGGTTACCAGGACATATTGTTCCTTGACACCTCCTGGGAACAAAAGCCTGGAGTGAACCTCTTTGGTTACCAGTTTGCTGCTACTGCAAATACAACAGTCTCCATTTAGATCTACAGTGGAGATATTCTTTATTATTGGCTTGAATTTAAGTGGATACTATGTTAGAATATGATATCTATAATGCTGGGAACATTACAGCTTAAATATATTTAAATATTTTTTACTTCTATTCTCCTTTACTTATTTGTTTCACTCAGAATAGTCATATACACTTTTAATCTGTATTTTGTTAACACCCATAGATTAGAAACCTTGTCTTGTAGTCTGTCTCTGGCACCATCTTAACATCTCTTCTAAAATGTGAGGGCTTTTTCTTTCTCTGCCAATGAATTAATCAGTTAATGATTCTTGAATCATGTATTCACACAACTTTCCAGAAAAGGACAGTTCAAAATGGATTTAATACTATTCAAACCCCACTGAAAATATCCAGTACTACACTCTGAATGAGCTGCTATTACTTTTTAGTGTTACTACATTTGGGAGAATGTGTATGCCACACACCTATTCATACATTTGCATGGTTGGGTATCCCTGAGATTATGCTACTCATAAAATCATTCCTTTGTTTTTCAAGAAATTTTTTAAAAATGTGCACCTTAACTTGTGATTACTTCTTGTTTCTACACAGATTTTTTTTTCTTTCTGCTCACATTAGTTTATGGATCTCTACTGTCTTCTGATATTTAAATTTGGCCAAGAAAGTGTATTAATTATAATGTATCATGTGAAATATATTGTGGTGACCTTGGATTTGTTTATAAATCACCATGTTCACATGAAATTGAGGCTTTCTGATGCCATGCCAAACCCCAAAACTTCCTTGGACAAGTAAATGGAGGATAGAGAAACGATTTCAATAGGAGGCTCGCCAACTGTGAATCTGAAGGCAGTTTGATTAGGACTCGAAGCCCACAGATTGAGATTATGACAGAAATTTGCATAATGCCAGAGACTGATAAGATTTGGTTTCTCAGGAACCTATTACGTGATGATGTTAAGAGACTGTCATGGATTTCTTACAGTGCAATATGCTGACTTGTCTTTCCAAGACGAGTTGGCCTTGAGCCTTGTTCTTTGTAAGCCTCGAGTGAGGTTTCTTTAGATGTCTTTTGAAAATCTCTTTAGACATCTTTTGTAACTTTCCACCAAGATGATACAAGGATGTTATGACTGTCAGAATAAATGAATGTATTTACTTCCTTTCTGTTTCCCAGCTACTATTTTCATAACACTGCATAGTAGTTCAGAGCAGGTCCTTCCTACATTATATTTTCAACCAATGCAGCTCAGTTCTTTGGTCGTGATTATGTATTGATGACTTTTTTATTGCCTCCAGACACAGTTGGGTTTTTTTTGCTTTGTTTTGTATTTTTTTTTTTTAATTTTTCCCTGATTTTGGTGCAGACAGCTTCTGTACAAACTCCTCAAAAGTTACATTATTCAGTGCAAAAATTTGCTCTGGTCTGCTGAAGACCGAAGCATGATCATTGCCCAAATAGATGTGAGTTTCTGCAGCATGTTGTCTCGAGCCACACAGGCAGTGGGTTCTTGGGGGCTCTCAGTGAAACAGAACAAGAGTCAAAACTCAGAAAAAAACTTTCTTCTGATGCCAGAAATGCTGGAGATAAAGACAACTGACCAGCATGTAGACGGGACTGACAACTACTGACAGCACCATTAGCTTTTGAGAGTTAAAACAAGTCTATGATTCCCATGGAAGAAGGATTCATTGCTTTGCTATGTTGCCATCATAGATTTTGTCAGATCAGACCAGTAAAGACCAGTGTCACAGACCAGCAAAACTGTAAAAAATTTTTTTATCTAGCAATTTTTGCTAACCAAAAAAGTTACAAAACTCTATCGTGTCTAAGATGCTAAATAACCATCTTCAGTTTCCGTATAGTAGGGTAACACATAACATTGTAGGATTGATAGGAATGACATTGAGAATTCTGCTTAGCATGCACCAGGAGACCTTAATTGATATATCGAAAGGATATGTGTGAAATCATTTGAAAAAAGTGTTAATGGTCTATCAGAGCAATCACAGAAAAAAAAAAAAATCCAGATCTTGAAAAAACAAAAATTAAATGAGTATCTAATGTGGACCTTAGGTGGTCTAGGCACTTAAATTCTGAAAAACTTTATTCAGCTGCCATCTACCCCTGAAGGTGCATAGGCTAATTAGGTACTACAACTGTGACCTTTGAGGATCTTTAGGTGCCCATGGCTCTGCTTTTCCCCATGCAAAGAAATGCTTCCTTTCCTTTCAGGACTGAAAATCCTGAGCTCCAGAAACGGGGGATTGCTTTGTCTAAGTGTCTGGGGGGCTTGATGCTTGGGGTGATTGACAGGACTGAAGTCACATATGCTGACTGGATCTCGTGCCCTACAAACCATAGAATCCTAGAGTGATTTGGGTTGGAAGGGACCTTAAAGTTCACCTTGTTCCACCCCCTGCCATGGGCAGGGACACCTTCCACTAGACAAGGTTACTCCAAGCCCTGTCCAACCTGGCCTTGGACATCTCTAGGGATGGGACACCCAGAATTTTTCTGGCAACCTGTGCCAGGGCCTCACCCTCACAGGGAAGAATTTCTGCCTAATATCTAAGACAAACCTACTCTCAGTTTGGATCCATTCCCTACTGCCCTGTAAAAGGCTCTTGTAAAAAGTCTCTCCCTGTCCGTCTTGTAATCTCCTTTCAGGAATATGTCCTTTCTCCAGAGATCTGGTGGTGGGTGTGGACTCCACCTTTTCTGTTCCCCACACTGAGACCTGAGACATATCAGGCTAGGGATTCCACTTGAAAACCTGCAAGTCAGACTTTCAACACTACATTTTTTTAATTAATCTCATTCCTCTGTTCATCTGTCTCAAGTGGGAAACCCACTGCAGTAACTGATACATTCATTCAGAAAACTGTCTGCAGGAGAATCGTAATTCTGGCAGAAGAATTTCTATTTAGAGTATATATATATATATATAAATACACTAACATCTGCCTCTGTGTGTGCATTTTAAACAATAAATCTCCTATTTATCTACAGTGCTTATGTGGCACCTATTAAATTCATATTAGAGATAAGGAACTGAAATGAAGGCATAATCACTAGACCTCATTGAAAAAAATCTTTCCAATGTAGTAATCTTTCCAACCTGTTGCAGAGAAAATCAAAGACCTGAACCCAAGCCTCCCAAACCAGAGACAGATGTTGCAGCTTTGGGAACTGGGTGGAATTTTCCTTTGTGGAATATCAGTGAGGTTTTTTCTAAGTGCAGTTGGACAGATGCACTGTCTGTACAGATGCACAGTCTATACAGCTTGCTCCAGCTGAAAAGATCTGGAAGGACTAGTGGGTATTTAAATATTTCCTGTGCTGTGTATATCAGCCCTCACTGCACTGCAATAGCAATTTCTTTTTCTCCATGCCTTTGCCTGAGACATTTCAAGAGAACTAGTTACATCAAAATAAAGATTTAGAATCAGCTACCACATTTACCTGTTAATATTTCTAAACAAATTTTAGGGATAGATTTCAGTGGCTGAAGTGCTGGCAAAAGTTTCTATGGCTATGAAGGATGAATTCTGTAAATAAGGTGATCGAGTGTTTCAGTTGTTGGCACTTCTACCACCTTACTCACATGAAGCACAATTTTACTTGCAGACAATCTCTTGAACTACATCTGTTGATCTTCCAGAAGATCAATAGAACTATTTGTGGTACTGAGTAATTTAAGTGTGGCTTAACCTGACTTCATAGCAGCATTTGGGCACACTTTAGAAGTGGATATTTCATCCAAAATAATACAAAATGACTTGCCAGTAATACCAGACAAAGTCACTGGATAAAAAAAAACCAAAAACACCCTACTTTTCAAATCCTAGGAAACAAAATTAGTATTGGGCCAGAGGTCTTGTGGGCTTCCATTTACCATTTGTAAGTTCCCTGATATAAGCTGTATGGACAGTTTTTATCCAACCTCAGCCTGGCATGCAGAATTCTGAGATTCTGTAACACCTTGAATTATCTTCTAATATTCTGGTCATATGTAAATTGTTCTAACAGTAGGGCCATATCTAAAGTTAGTTATAGGGGAAATTGAAGGGGGAGAGCAAGTGCTTTGCATAATACAGAGTACTGCAAAGTTTTGTTCCCATGCACATAATTAAAATGGCAGCGGCCTCCAGGAAACTGGACACTAAGCTTGCTATGGAATTTTCTCCACATAGTCTTTACAGTATTACCAGAATAAGGAGTCCACCACACCTCTTGGATTCTAATTCCTCCTGAAACCTCCAGCTAAAGGACTAAGTCCCCATAAATGTTTTTGGGAACTTGTCACTGCCTACTACATGTAGGTTTTTAGATCCCTTAAGCTTACATAACTCGTGCAAGGCCCTGACTAAAGAGTCTTCAGTGCTGGGATATAATCAGCATGGCAATCTGGGAATCAGGTTGTTTTCTTTCTGGCATTATTCTAACTGTACTGCACACCTATCACTGCACTTCTAATTTTTTGAGGAATTTTCTCTTTTTCATGACAAACTGGAGAAGAGAAGAGATTTTCTAGCAGCTCAATACTGACCAGGCAAATTAATTAGCACAAGTAGCTAAAGAATCATCTGCAATGGAAATGATACTGAAGAAAAGAGATATTTTACTTTGCCTCAAGACTATTAACATACAGACGAGCTCCAAAAACACTGAAAACACCTAATTGTTGTTTATAGATGTTTTTTTAAGTAGAGTTGGTAAGAATACGGATTTGTAGATCCTATGGCAATAAAGGCCAAATAAAGAGAAGATTGATTGGAAATTGTAGCTTACTTTAGACAGTTGGATTAGGTAGAAATCACCCTGATGTGCAGTAAAGCAAGCAACAAGAATTAGGGGTTTGAAATAGTGCAAAGCATGTCCTAGAATGCTAGCATTTTCTTCCTTGGAATAAACTCTTAAAATCCCTCTATAAATGACTGTTCATTAGCCTATCAATGTGTATAATGGCTCTCAAAATCATAATAAGAATTAATAATAGTTCAAATAGCAGAAAGGGACATTAATTTCTCACTCATGAATATTAATGCTTTAGTAGAGAGTGTTGTCCCGACATGCTTTCAAACTTAATTCACAAGCCTCCAACCGACTACCTGGTACATTCACCATCAAAAACATCCCCATTGGGCCACCAAAAGATGTCAAATCACCCTGACTTGGACACTAGCAGAGAGGACGAGAGCAGAAGACAACAGGAGTGAGATCATGGTG
>NC_089687.1:4097500-4215000 GCF_031753505.1 Anomalospiza imberbis
AAGACAGGGGGAGGGAAATAAAAATATGAAAATCAACCAAAGCTGTAGAGAGCTGAGTTTTGAGAGAAAATTGATGTGGTTCCTCTAACCACATGCCCTACCTGGTATGTAGACTAGGAGCAAAACGCAGTCGTTTGAGAGCCCTGCTCCTTCACTTGTCTTTTCAGATAATTCATAGCTTGTATTTTCCCGGCTCTAAGCTGTCTCTTGCCCATGCTGCCACCACGTGCCAGAGCACCACCTTCAGAGGTTTTTGCCCCCTTTGAGCATTCCACATTCCTGCAGCTCATGGAGGACTACAAATCACGTGGGAAGCAAGTCCTGCAAATCCTGCTGGCAACACCTGGTCTGCTGGGGAGGTTGTGCTCTCAAAAACCTTTCTAAAGCCAGGGTCTTTTTTGGTCTCATACTGTGATCCATTTGCTGGTGTTGTTGCCTTTTCTATGATTTCCCTGCTGGTGGCTGCACACAGGAGCACTGGGATGAAAATTTGGCATTTGGGTAAATCAACCCCCAGCTCCAGTATGGGAAACCTCAGAGCACTGGATTTTTATCCCAGTGACCAGTGTATAAGCTGAGGGAGATCTCCCCTGGAGAAAGTCCTCCACGGCACTGTTAAATAATCCTTACAATCTCCCTCACAGCAAAATCGTTGCAGAAGAGCTGGGTGTGCACAAAGAATTCCCAGTTGGCTTAAATCCTGGGAAATTTTTTGGACTCACTCATCCCAATAGGAATTTTACTACTGAGACATCCAAAACAGAGCCCTGTGGTTGAAAGAGGAAAAGAAAATTCCTCATGCAAACACTAGGAAAAGACCAATTGACCAGTGTCATTATGCTTTTTTTCCAACTTGAAGAACCTTTTATGAAATTTGAAGACAACTCTTTTTTTTTTTTCATAGTTATATTAATCAAAAATATTCTTCTAATCATTCATGGTCTTCAGTAGGAAAAAAAGGCAAGAACAGACTAAAGCAAAAGTTCTCCACGTGCACTAGCACAGTTCTTCACCACTAAATCCCTTTGTGAGGGCTGTTCTCATGACTGACAGCACAAACACCAGTTTGTGCACTGGAAGGTGTGTGTGTTCCATTGCTGTACCTGCATTTTCCAAGCCACAGCCTTTCTGATCACCAGTGCAGAGACACAGCAGCATTCTTGGGGCATACAACTTCTTTCAAACACTCAATTTAGAGCAGCAATTGAGCACAGAGATGTCCAGACATGACAGCAATGGGATGATGTGAGGTGGTGATGATTGTTTCTCACTCTACAGCCAGGAGCTCAATCCCTTGGTGAAACAGCACAAGATGCTGAGCTTCCCCCCCTGAGGTAAATCCTGCCCTGACATTGCAGTCTATATACACCCTCCAAAGTGCATAAACCCCTGGAACTTCTATGAAATAGCACAACAAAAACCTCAACTCTTGTGAAGCAATAATTTCCTCATTCAGGCAGATTTTGGTGAGTTCTTCCTCTCTCCTTTGCTAGGTTTGGGAGATCCATTGTTCAGCCTGGACTCAATGCATGGCCCTTCACCTCCACGAGTGTTTAAACAAATCAGGAAAATGTCAGCTAAGCAAATCATTACATTTCGTCTGCAATGGATTTCTAAACAGCCTCATCTGAATCCATCCAAGGCTAGCACTGATGACTTCTCAGGGACATGGTCAGCAAAAGAAAGCTTGTGTGCTTTTCTCCTCCTCTGCTGGAGGAACCTAGCATGTCCTTTCAACAGAAAATTTAACCTGTGGTGTTACAGTGCCTGAACATAGGTTTATTACTGGAGTGCCCATTTCCATGAAGTCCAAGCACAAATTACTGAGCAACTTCAGCTAAAACGCAGAACATCTCTGTGTGCACCCAGAGTGCTGCTTATTCCAGTCCTCCCAAATGAGAGTTCTCTGACCTGGGGGCATGCTGGAACAACCAAGTACTGCTAACTTAAACCTCAGCCTGTGCCAGAAAAAGAAAAGATTTCTGTACTTGGGCACACTGGGTCGCATTCATCCTCGTATAATTCCACAAAATCCAAAGAGTAAGAGAGGGATGAACTGTCTCATTGTTTCTGTGAAAAAGATCCAGTACACTTGAGGAGTTCAGGGGTGGTACATGATGTAGGCATGCAGAGGAGTTCAAAGGTTTGGAAAAGTGGTGAGCCAGTGATGCCACAGAGCCAGGGAAATTTCTGCACTATCAGTTGCTGTTTAGAACTGAAAGTATAAACATTTTCATGAAAGGACAATACTTTTGGCAGCCAGAAACAGGTATCATCACCAAGGTACTCATATGTTATTCACTGCCAATACCTGCTGCAAGCTTCAGTGACAGATATTACTTTTGACTTAGCAGATTCTATCATCGTGATCTGAAGCCATAATTACTGTGATGGGATTATAATTACAAGTACTTTTAAAATTCATTAAATTTAGCTGAATAAACTATTCCATATGGGAAAAGGAATGATTTTAAAGAGAGAATATTTCCCCTCAAAATGCAACTGAAACTCCCTAAGAATAAATAGACCACCTGTTTACAGATCAACATACTTCTGCCAGACTTGCTCGGAGGTGACTTGCAAACAAAGAGTAGCAGCAGGCAGACACAGGCTGAGCAAGGGCCTGATCACTCCTTCTTTTGGGGCCAGAGAAATAGTCAGGTACTGCTCAGGGTATAAAAAAGGGGACAAGAAAAGAGCAGGAGGAATTCCCACCCAACCCTTACCCTCCCACAGAGCCCTAAGGCTGCCCGAACACCAGGAAGGGGCTTGGCAGACTTTCTGCAACTCACAGAAATTAAATGTCTGTGCTGAGGGGAAATTACATTTGTCTTACAGTGCTGAGATTCTGTTCTCTATCTAATTCTCTCTACTTATTGCACAGTAACTTCAGCTTCTTCCTAATAGTTAAAGCACACTTTATTTTTTCTGTTTATTCTTCCCTCTTTTTTTGGTACCGGACTAATGTCTACAGAACAAAAAATACCAAATACTTGCTTACACTTAAGTAACTTATTCTCCAGGATACATTTTGCTATTCAAAGAGAAAAGTTCATTCTAAATTCTGCTTTAGACTTGATTGATCTTCCCCTCTTTGCTGTGCATTGTGTATACATACATTAGTCAAGGTAAATATCTGCCTTCCACCTTCAAATCTGTTACTAACATTTTTTTATTGTGTAATTGCTCTCCAGTAAGCTTCTCTGCAATCTAATTTTAGGAGTTTTATCTTTTTTTTTTCCTTCCCCATTTACAGTCAGATCTTTTATCAGATTTATGTGTATCAGTGTCTGCAAATCTACATTTTAAATAAATTGAAGGCTCTGAAGATATAATACAGAAAGGAATTGGACAATGACTCTCTGTCCCATTTTCATACTTCAAAAGTATGTTCATATTCATATCTTTTTAATTGTGCTACTAACTCAGAGTGCTTTAAGATTCTGTCATATAGCTGTTCTGTTCTTCCCCTTCTTGCTGTTTCTAACACTGCTTCTATTTCCATTCTTGTCAAAAGCCTTTTCATAGTCCAAAAATCTGTACACAATGTTTTGTAATATTTGGCAGACTTATCTGAAACCTAATTCACTGCTTTCTTGTGATTCATGGGTCATAAATTATTTCATATGTAATGTACCCCAAAGGGTAAAAAAGTCTTTGTATTAAATTTCAACCAGACACTTTAAGGGAGAGAAAAAAATAAAGGGAAAAGAATATTTTTGAGAGAGTCTGCAAAGATCTGACCTCAATATATTGTCTAGTGTGTTGTCTTCCACAAATGGCATCTCAGTATCCTTTAGTAAATATAAGATTTCAACATGCTACAAGCAAAAACACTGCTGTAGTGTGGGCTTGCTATGGACAACTTTAAAGGAAAGGAGAAATACAAAATATGAAGCACTGGATCAGACGAGCGATGCATTAAATCAGTCCTGTCTCCAGTGATTGTTAAACTGAAAGGGTCTGCATGAAAACAATTCAAAAAACAAGAATACCACCCAATCTTGACTTGTTGCACGCAGCCAAATATATTATTGTGACTGACCGTAGTAACAATGAGCTTGTGCCTCAGTGAGTGAGTTTCAATAATCAAAGGAAATAATTAACAAAACAATAAAGATCATTATAACTTCCTTTATGTAAATGACTTCCAAATGTAAATAGATCAAAGCTCAGGCTAAAATTAAGCAATTCCCCTAGTCCTCCTACAATACTAGAAGGGAACAAACATATATGGTTTGTTTACAGCCATAAGGATTATCAATGAAATAGTATTTGATTTTTTTATTAGAAAAATAGAAATCTAAACAATTCTCAAAGTGCTATTCACAAATTCCTCATATCTGTAACCTCATTTATTTTGATGGGACTGTTTCCAAGGATACAGGAAATACCCACACATGTAAATCTCTGTTCTCACACCTTGTTGTTTTTAGGATGTCCAGAGCACAAATTTGACATTTTTGTTTTTTAATGAACGGGCTCTTTGAAGCAGAGCATGTGAAAGAAGTATTCTTTCATGAAATCAGGTGCACACAAGTGCTGTAGATGTCAAGGACAGAACATTTTATTTTGTATAGAATTTATCTTTTGGTTCGCGAAAGTCAAAACACTTCTGTTCATCAGAACTTTTATAAAGGACTGTTTCATAATATGAATCCATTTGGATTATCTGACCAAAGATAAGACTTCAATGGACTTACTATATCATTCACCACTGTACCAGTGCCACAAAAGGGAATTACAATTAATTGGATTATGTTGGTCTCCACCCGCTGATTGTAGAAGAGAAAGTCTGAAACTGTAACTATTTCAAACGGACCATATCTCTCATCAACCGTGGGATTTGGGCTTTAATTTACCAATAAAGCTTAATTTCTTCTCTATATTCTCTTCTGGTTAGGAAGAGGTCATTTAAACACTTTATTCAAGTTATTCAAAAAGAAAGGACACTTTGTTAAATACTTTCAAACTAGCACTTTAATACTTGCACCTTGCCTTTAGGAATTACTTATTTTTTTCTACGAGCAATAAAGTGAGTTGCCTTGAAAAACCCAAGACAAAGATCCAGGACTGCATTTGGGTAATAAGAATAATTCAGGTTTCACCCCCCTTGGTTCAATTAATGAAAACTTGGCTGAGATTGCTACCTAACACAACAATTTGTTATCAGTTATATAGTGAACAGAGAATATCACTTCACCTCATGGACAGATATGAGGTAGTGAGAGTTTTCCATGGCAGAGCACCATGTTAAATGTAGTTCTGTCTGTATAGAAAGTTACACCAGGAAAGGCAAAGGCATGAATATAAATTTGATAAAATTTGATATAAATATAAATTATAAACTCTATTAGCTTGGAAATAGTAATGTTTTACAAGGCAGGTAACTACAACTACATTAATTAACGTGACCTACATGCTAAAACCCAACAAAAATACCATTCTTATATTGTATGTCCACAAGTGTGTACATATATATATATGTATGTATGTATGAACATATCTAAATTTGATTATTTATTATATTTTCACTGATGGCTCTGCCTCAAAGCCAGTAGCATTTTTCTACACTACCCTTACTCGAAGGTTATTTCAGTGCCTAATTCCTTCAAGTTGCCAGACTAAATTATTCAACTTTATATACTTTAAAAATAATTATTAGTATCAGTAATGCTCACTTTGATTACTTTTTTTTTATTTTTTGTCAAACTTTCACATTCGGTTTAAGGAATAAAAAGTCCTCAGTCAACTTCAAAACCATGTTGCTTAATTCACATTTGCATTACTTTTTCCTAATATCTGAAGCTCTAATTCCGTTCCCTGGATATTAGCTGGGACTAGCTATGCTGTTAAAGATAGGAATGCTTCTAAGTACTTACTGAATCAGGGCATATGAGATGATAATTGTATGTGTTTAAAACAAAACTTTAAACAGGAGGGGATTATATAAGTTGCTAAAACAAATATATCTTCAAGTGCACTGAAGGACTTTTAAATGTTAACGAAATGTCCTTTGATAATAATAGTGCTAATAATAACATAAATTTTCAAATATTTTTATGCGTTTTGAGAATCACATGTTACCCTGGATATGGAAGATTCTTGGTAAGTGCACTTTTTTCATAAAAACTCATCAGCTTCAGGGTTCCATCCACCCTGAAGTCGTACCAGTGGATCCCATCCTGATCCAGATATGGGTTATCCTGCACATTTCAGCTTCTTTTGCACATTAACGTTTTTGCGACAGCAAAAATAACTTCCATTGGAGAATAGGATGACTTTGCAGGTGTGGAAGCCCAAAGTGTCTGATCAAACCTGCGTTCATGAAATCCATGGAATCACAGGACTGGTGGGATACAGAGCTGTGTACACAGCAACATTTGAGACCTTGCCCAGGTAATTTTGATCAAAAGGCTGGAAATCTGGGGCCAGCGTGTGCTTAAAATAATATCTCCACCCACCCTGCCACGTGCAATTCCACGTGCCATTCCATAGCTTCTCCCACTGAGCCTCAGGAGATGCATGAACACCCCAGGGCACACGTAAACACGCCTGGCAGTGCCTGTGGTTCCTCCTTGGCAGGGAAGGGGTGCGATGAAATTTGGGTGACTCACATCACGATGTTTTCCATTTCCCACACAGCCTCACGTGTAAGGAGGAGACAGCGGCGCCTCCTGCATCCACCAAATCCTTGTTCACCTCACACCTTTCCCTCCACCTCGCGTGCACATCCACATTTTGCATGTTCGTTTTCCCTGTGGTAGAACCCAGAGCAGACTTGCCACGTTGCCCATTGATTTGTGCCTCCCTTTCTCTTGTCCAGGGTTCCTCTGGATGTGTGTCCTAACTGTAATGCTATCAATGCCTCTCATTCTACCTCAGCTTACAGACATATATTACAGGAGGGCAAGGGTATGCTTCAAAACAATTTTAGAACTTCATAATACATGGATTTTTCCTGTTCTACAAATTAGTCTTGTGAATGGACTTGTAATAACGAGGATTTCAACATAAGAGATTTTCATGTCTTTGGTTCCTTGAGATGCATTCAGGTCCCTCCCGTGAGAAATATATTAAAATATTGATTAGATTAGAGCAACATTTCAAATAAATGGAGATTTATACTTCCTTTTGGAGACAGAATCTTATAAAAAAGTTTCAAGGCATCACACAACAAAGCAGTTGACAAGAAAGATAGCATCTGCTTCCCTGGCTATTCAAGCTGAAGTTTTTCATTCTAAATGCAGGCAATGTTTCCAAAGTTAACATAATTAACTCACGACGATCCTGAAACATCATAATATAAGATAGAGATGGAAATTCAAAGCTTTAAAAATGTCATATAACTGCAAGAGGATTACCATTCTTTAACAGCATGAATCCGAATACTAATTAAAACAGGTGGTTTTATTTCAAACACTTTTGCCCACTGTGGCATTACTGGGCGTGTTATTTACGTATTAACCTATTAGGAGGCATATATTGCTCAAAAATTGTGATTTGTGATAGGAATGAATTTAAGAGATAAAGGAATGACACTCTGTCCTGCTTCCTGAAACAATAAAAGACCAATAGTTCAATTAGTTAGCAATTTCCATGTGACTATTTGACAGATTCTGCTAATTGTTAAGCTCCCACTAACTATTGCTTTACATAATTAATTATATTCAAACGTGAACAACAAAGACATGTGGGCCAGTTGCCCTTTTGACAATGTTTTTCGCAAACTGATTTGCTTACCAAAAATATTTTTAGAAAGAAAAGAAACTAATCTGAAGTGGAAATACACATCAAAAAACGTTGAAACAGCTCTGCATTTTACCATGGTTATGAGAAAAAAATTTGGATTGTTTAACATATCATTTATGCTGCATGCATAATAGCTGAAGTCTTCTAGCAGAGATCTTTCATATTAATTTAGCATTGCATAAAATTCATAGTAACAGGTCCAAGGGTCAAGCATCATTCATCATTAGTTGAAGTGACATTTGCAACCCTTCATATAGCAGCTGCTTGAAAGGGGAAAAAAGGTATTCTTTGGGAGAATGGGGGGTAGCACACAATCCCCGCTCTATCCGCGGAAGGGAAAACAAGGTGCCACTATGTCAGCGTGGTAATGTGCTTAAATTTGGTGATGTCATTCTTCCCTAACCCCCACGAGTCACAAGGCACAAGGCAGCTGCATTCCTGAACTTCGGAGTTCGGGTGGAGATAAGTAATAACTAGATGTAAATGAATTACATTACTGTGGTTGTGAACATAGCTCTGTGCATCTAAATTATGATTTATATCAGGATCCTATCTTGTTTTTGAGAGTTTTCTACTTGTTAACAAGGCAGCCCTTGTTCTCATGGCATCCTCCAGGCATAATAGTTTCTGGGAAGCCAAATAAGATCACTTTTGAAACTGCAAGACAGCATTCCAAGACTTTGCAGCAGAACACATTGGCCAAATTAGGACTTCTGAAGACTGTTAACTAACAAATAAAATCTTTTTTTTTCTTTCTTTCTTTGTGGCATGTCTTCACTACTATAAAACATTAAGATCAGAACCGAAAATGTGAGCAATTAAAATGAAAATGTAATCATCTGCAAGAAAAGATAAATTTGTATTAAATGGCTAATACTTCACAGTCCTTTTGATATTACAAGTACTTTTTAAGAAAATATATATTTTATGTCACAGTAATTTTTATTAAATGAAACATGTGATCTCTTTCGAATTATGCACATTTATACACCACAGTCATTAAAACAGCATGCGACACAAAGTAGTTTGATTTTGGAGCTTTGCTAATATTTGGTGATCTTCCTCAACTTTATACCTGAAATATATTTAATTTATTCCTGTCACTAATTATCCACTAGTATTTAAAGCACTGGGATGACTACCAACCCAGACTACTGCTTCTTCCTCAATAAGTTTAATGATTTTTACAAGGGAAACCAATGTTTTTTAAAGAGTCACTTAGAAGCACATGAAAAATGTTCAAGGACATTGCTTATTACACACTGCAATTCTATGAGCTGCTGTAAATTAAACTCCCAGTCAGAACACTTCTACCAGTGAGAATTCACTTTTCTGTACTCTCCACAAGTGCTAGGGAGGAGAAGATGCACTGGTCTGGAGTCAAAATAAGGTGCAAAATAGGGATTTAATGGTGACACTTTGTTATAGCCAATATCAACACTGGCCCTTCACATTGCACAGCAGCTGTGGGCCTCAGACCGGGTCCCAAAATGGTTTGCAGACCAGGTCGCTCATATAATATGTTATTTAAAATATAAGGTGGTAAAAAATACATCCTCAAATAAGACCAAAAAGCATTTTCACATAGTACCAGTGCTGCCAGTCCATTATTCCCATGTCCTCTCCCTTTCTCCTGGGTTTTAATCACCGTGCAGCCATTAAACACGTATGTAAAGATGTTATAGATACCAGCCAGGCAGAATGGCTGTAAAAGGAATAGAACAGCAGAGGCAAGATGACTGGCAGATAGGGTTGCCACATCCCCCTTAAAGAGACTGCTCCTTTTCCACACCTTATGTCTCTTGTACCATAAAAATATGCATAGATGTATGTGGGAGCATCATAGCAGATTTCTTGGGATGCGTGCCATGCATCTGAGCTCCGAAGCTGGCTCAACGTTGTCACCATTAAGTCTCAGTGTACACAGCAACACTTCAATCTAATTTCAATTAGGGAAAAGTTACACAGAAACTTCTTTGAGAGTACCCATGACCCTACACATAAATACCAATTAAATTCAGTATCATCAGTGTCTTTGCAGCGAACATTGATATCACCAGCGAGAGGAAGGAATTTAAAATGAGGCAAGGCTTGATGACATTACCTCCATCTCCAAGCTCTGCCTGTGTTAACTAGTACGTCAACGATTAGTAAAACAGTGGGATTCATCTGTGAAGAAATGGGGTGAAAAGTAGAAATGACATGAAATTTTCATTGCAGGCAGTTTTTATGTGACATAAGGTAGAATACTGCATTGCTATGCAACATGCTACCTGGTAAATGAGTAAAAGCTTAATCTGCTGAGAAGTTAAAGACACCAGCAGTGCAGGCAGTTGCAGCTGAGATAGCAGGAGAACTAACTAAACTAACTAAAACTATTTCTCCTACCAAAGATATACAATCTCAAACCGGCTGTTTACATGCTTAACTATCCCTGTGTCCTGACCACAGTAAAATCTGTAGGAAAAAGGACTTTCGGTGTCATTAAGTAAGATCAGTGAGGTTGTGTCTGTTTATATGTGGATACTCACGATACACAGGCACTGCATTTAGACTTGAGCCATTTCCTTTTGTTTGCCCATCTTTTATTTAGAAACAATGAGACAAAAAGTGTGGCAAGTTAAGGCTTTACTTCTTGACAACCACTTTTCCATTCTGAAGCTAGGAAGCTTCCCTAACATGCAGATTACTTGAGGGAGATAAAAATGTGCCCTTTCAGCCCTTTCCACAAAGACAACACCTCCCAAACCTGCAAGACCAGGAGAAAAAGTCATCCTGAAACTATTAAGGCTCCTTGCACACCATTGCTCTTTGGTGACTGGGAGATTTTACAGTCTTTCAAATCTTCTTTCAATCACAAGATGCCTTAAATGGACAGAAGGTCTTAAAATGTGCTCTCCATCTCCCCAGTTGAGAAAGATACATTGAAGGGGGAGGGAGGGGGATTCAGGCCACAACACAAAAAGCATTAATGCAAAGAACAGTGGGGTCTCTCCCTAATTTGACTTTCTCTACAGGTGGTCTGCAGCTGCATCCAAACAGGTTACACTACTGCCTTCCCATGGGCATTACAACAAAGTAGGATCTGTATTCACAAGAATACATTTGCTGGCATGGGCTGATTCAGGTCTAAAAATAAGAAAAAAGCATTTTTCAGTATAGCCTGAGGTAACTCTCCGCGCCAGCAGAAGACAGTAGCACTCTTGTTTCACTGGCTGTGCGTGATGATAAAGGATATCAGAAACCTACTTCATGTGACTCACCAAGGTCCACAGCCAGATTCCAATTGATTCATTTTATTTGTATTAGTTTGTTCTCCATCGACCACACAACAGGCTAGACCAAATCAATAAGCAATATTCTGTTTTCTATTGACTTGGGGAGTAATTCGCACCGGGCCCTGCGACTGCTGCATCTGATTTTATAGTTCTGTATATCATCATGGAAACGGCGGGGCTCAGAGACCACTGGGAGCAGGCAGAAATGGGAAAAAAATTGCAAAGGCAAGGTGAGATATTGGCTTTTAAACTATTGCACCAGCCAGAGAAGAGGTGTGTGCTGTGGGTGCAGAGGGTATTTCACCTTGTGCCTAAGGAGTTCTAAAGTGCAAACTGCCTTTGACAGTGTGCAAAAATGATGTAGAGATGAGATGAACATGTAACTATTGCGCCACACATCCAGCCCTAGGACAAAGCTGTCACGTGGTGCCAGCAGCAGCTATCCCCTGGTTGGGTTTGCAGAGACAGAGCTGTAACCCATGGGTTTGGCACTGCCAAAATCCCTGTCACCAACACCAGCACAAGTAGTGGAACATGTGTGCAATGGCCTCGGTAGGGTTTTCTTAAATAGATAGTTCATATCAGCTTACATGGATTTCTGTACAATTCAGATGAAACACACACACAGTTCTTAACCATTTTCCCCCTGTTTTGGGTTTTTTTTTCATTCCCTAGCTTGTTCATAGTACCCTGGGAGAGATATCTGCTCATGAGAAGCCTCCAAATAACTAATTTTTGCATTCCTCAATTTTTGTTTTACACTTTTTTAAGGATTCATCTTCCTGCAAGTAGTAGATAAGTGGAAATAAAAGAGCTTTTGTCCCAAACTGTCCCACACCACTTCTTCCCAATGATTCTGATAAAATACTCAATGTAAGGGCAGGACAGCTCTCCTTATCTCTGCACAAAGACAACTGATTGTATTGTAATATCTCTTTTCCCTTAAAACTTTCCTTCTGCCCCAGATCTCAGATTCTTTGAGCTTCTGTACCAAAGCAGAGAGCTGGCTTTTCAGTGTCTCCCATATTCTTGGCTTTTCTACACGATGCAGAAAAAGCAGGCTGGGTAGTGGGGTGGGTGTATGTAAGGGGTGGCAGAATACAGCCCAGTGTGTTCTTCCTATCAAATACACTTGACAAACTTTAATGAAAAGTCTTCTCTACTTCCTACTAACAGATGTTTCCAATTTTTTCTCTCTCAGCACTTTAAACCACCATCTTTAGTTTTCATGTCTAAGAGACATTATTATAGGATACATCATAATGATATACTGTACATTCATATACAGTATCCCATACAATGACTAGTTGATTTATAATTCAGATCCAATAAAGGGAAAAAATTGATTTAACTGATGACTAGTGAAATACTAAATGCATTACAATGTTTGAAAAGAACATCCTTTTCTTGCAATGCGAGTGACATAATAAAATTAAATATGGATATAAGATAATGCCCATTATTATTAGGCAAGTGGAATCAAAGGGAAGAAAAGGAAGAAAAGCAATCTCTATGGATCAAGGAATGCCTAAACTTCTTCTTCAAATGTACAAAAGCATGAAGACAAATGGAAAGATTTCACAAATAAAGTGAATTCAAATAATCTTGAATTACAGTATAAAGTTGGTTTTCCATTTACTGGTCTTTGTCCATCAGAACTTGCAGCAGCACTGTCACATTTGGGTACCGTATTGGGGGTAAATGTGAATTCCATGGGTCATTAATCTTTGGGTTTCTAAGCTCTGGGATAAATGTTTGTTTCCCTAAACCCATGTAGCAACACAAAGCCACAATTTAGCCCCACATCCAAGAAATTCATACCCTTGTCCTACATCTCACCCTTTCACCCTGCAAAGCCCCGATCATCCCCATTTCTCATCCCATCCCTGAATACTCACACAATCAATACCGAGGCAATGCAGCCACTAATTTCCATGTCTCATTCCAGAAGCTTTACGACTGCTCCCCTTTTCCCTGTGCAGCTGTGTGGGCAAGGAGCCTGGCCAGGGGTGGTGGGGAGAGCATCAGCAAGTAGGGAGCACAAAGCCAAGGTACCAGTGAGCTGCCCCAGCATTTGGAAGAACTCCTCAACATATTGAACATTTCCAGGTCAGAAAGCGAGGCCAGGCACCCCAGAAGTAGTTGGGATTTTAACTTTCTTTAAGCATCTGCTGGAAGTCAGTCACTCCAGCATTTGCACATATCTTTGTTCTTCCAGATGGGTAAATTGTTTCTAATACAAAATAACTCCGAAAGCGGCTGTGATTGCTCATACAGACTTAGATTGATGGTCAATTTTTTATAATCCTTGTGCAGTAGTTTTTCCCTGTAGGAATATGTGTATTTTGCTTCTGGAGAAGCGGTGGCAGGCAGTAATCACTGCTGGAGCCATTGGAGTTTATTTTATTGAAAGAATCATGCAGTCGTTATAACCAAAATGACACCCCAAAACTGGCACACTAAGTTACACCTCAGTTCACTGTTGCATCAGAAACATTTTTTAACAGACTCTAGCGATTTCAGATATCTTACAGAAAAGTTATTGCATCTAAAAATCTTTCCGAGGTTTTAACCTATATTATGGAATTCAACAAAACAGCGTTAACCAGCTCAGAGAAATGCACCAGCAGAATCTGGGGGTCAGCTAATTTGTGCTTAAACACCTCCATTTGCATGTGCAAAAGTGGATAATTATGCTCCTAGTTGCCCATTCATGTGTACAGATGGGTGCACCCACACATTTTTGTGGGATAATTTTTGGAAGCCTATAGAAAATATGGTCTTTAAAGATTTTAATAAGGTTGGCAAAACATACTTTTTCTGCATAAAATTATGTAGTTCCCAAGTCTAAAATTACTTTGATTTAAAAATGAAAATTGGCAAGGGATTAATCCGTAATATGGTCTAATTACTTTTTTCTTAAAAATTAAATGGTCAAGATCTTAACTCAGAATAGTGGTTACTGTTCGTGAACTGAAGCTAAGAAACAGAACTGAATAAAGGATTTTATTAAGTGTCTAAATATGTGTTTAGCTAATAGAATCCTCTTACCTTTGGCTGAATAACAGGTATAATAATTCTGAAAGCATATTGAATTTATACATCTGAAGCATAAAGCCCTACTAATTGTATTTTTATGAGACTGAAATGCAAACTGGCCAAAGCTTGGAAATAAAAAGTAGATCTGACTTGCTGTCATTAACTTGCAAAAACACATGCATTCATGAACACACACAACAAATAAAGGGAGAGAAATAGAGACAGACACAGAGGATGTGGAAAACAGATCATTAGCACATCTTTTGGCCCTTACCGATGGCATTGTTAGCTATTATTTAACCTTTGCATTGTTTAAAATGCTGAAAGTTTAATTTTATTTATCAAAGTGGACTCAGCCATATTCAAAGGGTATTTGCCAGTCTGCAACATATAGGGCTTGCTGAGCACTGCTCGATAAACATATCAGGTTTTCAGTGAGGACTGAATTTTCCCTGTCATGTTCAGCAGGAAAAAATAATATTAAAGCAAGGATACTTTTTCATGCTCTCTGGTATTTTATTATTTCTTTGTTTGCAGAGGTTACTTCTACAAGTAAGTAAATATCCCTGCGAATTTCTCTTTGTCCTTCATCAATCAGAACCGGTCAATTATCAGACTAGTGCAACTAGATCAAAACTCCAGGCTGTGTAGTCATATTACCACTCATATTATTACTAAAAGCGCATCTATATTCCAAACTGGGATACCATAACCCCTTTGTCATTTTCCAATAAAAAAGACCATACCAAATAGGCAGAGCACACCGTAATTAGCAGCTGGCAGAGAAAGCTGTAAATCTGTATGAGTTCTGAACGATTTGCTTACATTGTTGCTTTGTTGACAAATGATGCTGTACATGTTAATGTTCCTGAAATGTCCCCATTGCACCTGACGTGCCAATAAATGCCAGCCAGCTGTATGAATTATGGAAATAAGATTTTTGTTTATGAAGGTATCCCAGACATTTATTTTACTGCATGCCTCTTGACAGATTTAATGTCTGGAGTTACATTGAGAAGATATTTGCTACCTGACATAATGGATAATGGAAACTTTAAAGGCTTTTTTAATGATGGGACTAATATTTTTTTTTTTTTTTTAATTTTACCTTGTGGCTACACATTTATTCTCGATATAAAGCTTGCATATTTTAAATGAAATGATACTAAATTGTTCCTAATGTACCATGAGTTGGATGAAGCCAGTGCTGCAGCGTATGAGAAAACAGAGGAAAAGTAGCTCTGAGAGCTACTAAAACAAGAGCACTACATGCAAGTTTCCCTATTTCTCTGGGTTTATTTTATCTCCTGTGCACATTCACTAGTATATCATTAGTGCACAAAGGTAGCAGTTAAATCTCAGGCATTTCAAAGTATGATAAAAATCTTTTAACAGATGTATTTATAGCAGACTCCATAAAACATTCATTTAATATGCTAAGGCAAGGCACAGAGAACATAGAAATTTGTACAGCTACTGCCTATATTTAACTATATTTAACTGGATTCAGAACCAAAAAATCTGTTCCTGAACTCTGAATATTTAAAAACAAGGTGTATGTTCTTAAGTAAGACACACAGAAAATCCCTGTAAGTACGGAAGTCACGAAAACTCTTATTCCAGCCCTGCTTTTAGCAAATATCCTTGTTCTAGCCAGGGAAAAAAATATCCCAGTTGTTCCATCTCTGAAACAAACTCTGATCAGACTTGTCCAGGGACAGGTTTGCAGGTTACTCTGAGTTTCCCCCAGTGCTGGTTCTACAGTGGAAGGGCCCTGGAGCTCTCCCAGCACCGGGGTGAGCAGCAGGTGCTGCCTCCTGGGAATCCCAGCCCCACATTTTCCCTGCCCTGTGAGTTAGGGAACCTGATTCCTGCTCCAAAGTGGAAAAATTTCGCCTGGCAGAAGAGACTCTACTACGCAAGCTCTTCAATTCTTCCCCTATTAGCACATGTTAGTGTATTGTCAAGAGGAACAATAGCAACCCCACAAACTATTTATTCCATCAAGAACAATTTATTGTCTTTTGTAAGTTCGTTTCCAGCTTCTGAAGCTCAAGAGAGAAAAATCTGCTGGTTCTTTAAAACTTCAGATGTTAGGGACTATTTGTAGTCATCATATAAATGGGGGTGGTAACCAAATTAACCAAATTCATTTTGTAACCACAAATCATTCCTATTAAAATACTCCCTTCTCACCCCACCTCAAAAGAAGAATAAGAATAATAAGAAAAAAAGGAGTCCAGATGGTTAAAATTATTTTTAAGCAAATATTTAGTGGTTACAGTTGAATTCTTCTGGCACACATTCTCCACTACAAAAATGACACCCCACATTCACTGTGTTAACCATTTTCCAATGTGCCAGCCAAATGAATGCCTCAGAGAACACACACACACACACGTTATGGAAGCATTATCAGAAATGCTATAGTTAAGGTTCCTTTGCAATTTGGGCAGAAAGTGAGGCTATTTTACACTGTGTGGTAGAATTTTGTCTCTAGGTATGACAGGCAACTCCTCAACAGAGCACTGAGCTTTCTACAGAAATCCCCTTCTTGAAGCACAACTGGCTTTCAGCTTATTCCTTTACTGCAAAATGCCACTGGAAATTCTACTTGGGAACTGGGTTGGGGGGAAAGGCTTGCAACTCTATATTCACAGCAACTGCCATCTCCATATTTTGCAGTTTAGGAATGTTTCACTAAAAGACAAAAAAAAAAAAAAGAAAAAAAAAAGCCTTATTTTATTTGCCATACCCTAATTTTAGTCTGTGTAAGAAGCAGCCCAAGGAACTCCCTTTGTTGCTGTGACAGTTGCTTTAATTCCCCCATGTTTTTCCTCGGGCTCGTTCACACACTGACCCACACTACTTGGAGCACACCGAGGGTGTATCCCTGCCTTTCCAAGGGATTTAACAACCACCACCTCTGCACACACGCCCCTCTGCGCTCCCAGTTCGCACCCCAGAGCAGACTGGTGGGAGGCTGATGGGTGGGAGCAGGAGCACTGGCACCAGCACGGTGCTGGCTGCGGTGATGGACGGCCGGGGAAGGTGTCCCCCCGTGCAGCTCCTGCAAACTGGTTGCTCCAGTCTGGCATCCCAGGAGGCTTGCCAGATGGAGAAACCTTCTCCGCAGCAGAACTGCAAGCTGTGCTTCTCGGGAAACTCGAGGCTGTAACCCTTTCCCTCTTCCTCCACATACCCTGTTGCTTCCAGATTTCTTTCGATGCCTACACATAAACAACCGAGACGAAATCTTCATTTCTCAGAGACACAAACTTAACTCGTTTCTAATCCTTTTTTCCAGCAAATTAACCCCAGATAACTTAACACTGTATATATAGCTTTGGGAATAGAAGTTAATTCATTCTAGGTCAGAGCTAAAACTGTGGATGTGATCCCCATGAAATGGATGAGTGTATTGTAGATGCTCACATATTTTTAAGCAGAAGAGAAGTTTGTTGTGGAGTTGCACTGCTTGGATATCATATTTGCATAGGCTGACTAAGGAGTTGTTTTAGGGAAAAATTAAGGTTGGTTATCTAGTGACCTTCTTCACCTTTAGTTGATGAGACCCTGCTAGTAAAAACTCTGATGGAAGCAGCAACATAACATTAACAAAAGTTTATTCTGGCAGAGGTTAAGGTCTGAGTTTTAATATTTTTTTTAAAGAAAAGAAATACACATCTCTGTTTCTGTGTATGTACATATGCACACCTGTTTTACATTGGTGTAGCTCCTCTGATCTCAGGGTTTTACATCAGGATACTGAAAGGTAAATCTGACCCATACCATAAAGCTTCCAAAGGGCTAGCTCTCTTTTTTTTTTTTTTTTTTTTTTTTTTTTTTTTTTTTACAAAAGCCTATATTTTGCTCAGTGGAAGATTAAAACTAATGTATAGCAGAAGAGCAATGTAAGGAATCCCAGGGTAAGTCTCCATCCTCCTCTGAGTACCTGCACAGTGGGGTAGTGCAGGAACTCAGGCTCCACTATCCATTTTCTCTTTCACGTGCATGGAATTCATTGAAAGTAGTGGGAAGGAAATTATAACAGTCTCACAGGTCTCTAAGAAGAGATCACTTTGTGGAAAAATGTGACTTGTCAAGAGCTACTTTCTTTGTATTGATTCATCAGAAAAATACACCATAAAGAATAGCTGAAACCTAAAAGCTTTGCATTCCTCTTCCAGTACTAAATCAAACCAGATATTGGTAAAAGGTGCAATTTCACTGCAGACATACCAAAAGGTGATAATATTCCTATTGACTGAGGCCAGTGGATGGCATAAAACATATACTCCTGTTCCAGTACTTAATTCCATGAATACTTGTATTTTCCCTCTGCAGTTCACTGTTTAAGCAGTTTGTTTACAACCAAGAAAATAAACACAAAAATATCAAATAAACAAAGGGAAGGGATCTAATTAAAGCCTAAATTTATTTACTTTGGGGAAGTAATTACTCTCAAACATTCCTATGCTTTCCTCATATAGGTAAAAGTTCACTACCAAGGAAGAATATCTCAACCAAGCATAGATAATTTGTATTTGTGAAGGAATAAAACATATTTGCATTCATCAAAGTTTCACACGTGTTCCTGCAGAAAAGAGGAGCAGAACATGCTGCTATTGAAGACCCCCTGATATGGCAATGGGGAGTAGAAGAAGTGGCCATCAAGGCCACGTTGCTGGAAGAGTTGTACGTTTTGCTGGAAGAGAAAACCCCAGGAAGGTTCCTCTGTGCAAGGAGGGTTTGCAGGGCACTGCTCTGCCAGAGGCTGGTTGTACAAAACCTTACCTGTCTTGCTCCCTATTACTTATGCTTTGTGCTGAAGAGTGGCACATTGATTAATTACTACTCTAAAGTGCTTATAAAGCATCAGTCCAAGGCAGGTTTACTAGGTTGGGGCCTCCTGTGATTTATTGACTAGAGGAGAAAAGCAAAGGCCATTTGTGAAGGAGCATTTTCTGCTGGATGGAGGACAAAAAAAAAAGTAATTTAAATTACTCATCCTATGCTCCCCCCAAATTAAAGTGTCTGACTCTGCAAAGCAAAGCCAAAGACTTTCTTCCTCTGAAATTTATGCAAAAGGTAAACAGCAACAGAGTTTTATTCCATTTCTCTTTAAAGCACACCCTGCAAAGAGTAAGAAAAGGAACAGCCCGAATCCACTGGCAAGAAAGGTCTGAAATGTTTTCTTTTGCTGATATAGGGAGCTGATCAGAGAACTTCAAAATAATTAGAGCAGAAATTCTATAATACTTTTCTTTTTCAAGACTGTTGTTGGAAAGGAAGAGGAGAAAGCAAAGGACAGGCACAGCCACACACACATGAGGCATATCCACAGGAAGGACTCGTTTGGTTCTGGTTTGTTTCTGCTGCTACTTTGCTTTTTTATTTTTTTCCACCAGCAGTAAACTGGCACTTCGGGTTTACTCTGCTGCACTTACTAAAGCCTTTTAATAGTATATAGTGCAGGAATGCGAGAGAAAAAGATTCCCATATGACAGAGACCCTTTGATATTGTTACTTCAACCAAAACTTTGAAATACAGTAGCTGGTTTTGTGTGCTGCATATGACAATTTTTCCCCAAGTCTTAAAAACTTTGATTTACTTAACTGCTGATGTGACTCACAGAAAAGAAAGAATGAAAAGACTCAGAGAGAGGAATGGCTCATGTGTTAGTCTATTTGATGGCACAGGATTATGCAGGAAAATAATTAGTGCAGTCTGTAAAAGGAGCAAAGAAAAAAAGAAGATAATGTCAAATACTTTCAATAATTTTATCGCTGTTTCAATACAATACTATGTAGATTTTCTATTACAATTTATTTCTGTAGTTACACTAAGCAGGGGAGTAAATAGACACACAACCTACATCTCAGCAGAATTTTAAAGTGTGAGAGCACCAAAGATACCCTTGGAAATTACAGGTGGGGTTGTTAATTATATTAGAAGAAATTAAGATTTCTCCTGGAGAGCAAAAAAGGTGATTTGGGGATACCCACCCCACTCTACCACTGGCAGTCTGTGCAGTCCCAACTGCTCCCTTGTGATCACCTCCAGAGCAGATTGCAGGGAGCTCTGGAAACAGCCTGGAGAAGGGCACCAAACAGGTGGGGTCCAAATTCCCTGCCTGCCCTAGACATGACCACCTGCGGCCACCATGCACCCAAAATTTAAAGGTGAATATCAGAGAATCATAATCCCAGAACGGGATGGGTTTGAAGGCACCTTAAAAATCATCTTGTTCCCAACCTCTGCCACAGGCAGGGACACCTTCCACCAGAGCAGGTTGCTCTAGACTGGGTTTGTGCACTTGCAGGGATGGGCTTTGAAGGTCTAACATGTGCACTGACACCACAAAGCTGAAGGAGGGGAGGATTTCCTCTAGAGCTTGCTGAGATGCCCTGTCCTTTGCTGGCTGACTCTGCTCAGGGAAAAGGAATTGCCTCTTACACCTCTCTGTGGTACAGTTTACCTATATGTAAAATGAAGACAGTGCTTGCCCTCAAGGGGTGTAGAGAAGCTTAATTAAGCAGGAGATTCTTAGCCTTAATCAGACTTCTCTCACTTGCTAAGTACACGGGAAATCCTTCCGTTCAGGAACAAACTTGACACCATGATAAATGAATCAGCTTCCTTACCATTTTGCCTTTGGGAATTATTTTCCTTGGGTACAGATATTTATGAAGCTATATTAAAAAAAAAAAAAATACCCAAAGCAAAAAAAAAAAAAAAAAAAAAAAAAAAAAAACCACACCAAAAAAACGCAAACCATAAAAAACCCACGCTGAATCTCCACATTTCTATCATTGCTGACATTTTTCCTTCATATTAAATGTTTCCTGCAATTTTATTTTTTTGGGGATCCTGCCTCTGGGAATTAGGTAAGGACATGTATGACAGAAGATGTGATAGGTGTGTGAGAGCTGTGAGGTGTTTGTGGGGAAATCCTTCCCATCCCATCCCTCAAGCCCAACCCTTTCCCTCTATGGATATGATGATTTAGGAGAGGGGGACCCCATCACCATTACTGCCAGCTGAGTTTCCTGCCACAAAGAACTAATTGGTCCTGCCAGATGCTGGGCAGCTTTGGTGACATCCAGAGCCTTCTGTGAAAGGACTTTTAACACAGTTTGAGAAGCTCAGGAGCATAAAGGTGGCATCCAAAAGCACAGAGGATAACATCTGTTTTAAAGCCAGTGGGTTATTTCTAAATAGAGATGCCAAAGACAGGCAAGAGCATTTCAAAAAAGTCAATCTCTGTGATTTCACTGAAATATTATCTATTTGTGGCATAAATAGATGCAGAGCCAAATAATTCTGAAGTATCTAAATTCCACCTTCCCTCTCCCACTCACAGAATCTGCTTTAAAGCAAAAATATCAAATTAATATGAGAATGATAGTTCTCACGGTATCCCCTGCCAGCCTAAGAAGGTACAGAGAGTATCCTGAGAAACTCTGTTCTTAGGAAATATTAAGTCCAGTTTTGAAAGCTATTAAGGGGTCACAAAATTAAGAGAAATATCCAAAGTTTTGGTATCTGACTAGAATAAAATTTGAACCCTGGCCCTCTGACAGTAAATCAACAGTGTGCATGTGAAATATGTTTTTTCCCCTCCTAAGCAAAGCACACCAGCGGACCTGGCAGAGGGAGAAGAGGTTTCAAATATAGCACAGTCCTTTTTACCAGTGGGTGCTCTTGGACCCAGCTCATTCTGCTCTGTGCCCGCCTGCTGGGAGGAGATCTGAGGCCGGGGCTTGACGCGAGATGAATCCGGGCCAAGTTTATTCATTTTCCAAATCGTGATCTCGGCAATGCCCTCCCATTCCCATTCCTCCTGTCACACCATTCCTCTGGAGTTTTGGCTCTTCCCCAGCCCGACCTCCCCCACCTCTCCTGGGACGCTCCCGGACACGAGCCCTGGCTCCGTGGTGGCTTCCCCAAGGAGACCTGGCTGACAGGGCTGAAATACAAGCTCAGCAGAGGAATGTCCCCACTGTTTTACTCCCCAGAAGCAGCAGAGCTGGGATTATTTACAAAATCTCCTGGGCACTCCTGTGACCTGCTCAGCTCCTCTTCCTCCCTGGCTCCATGGAGTACCCAACGAGGCAGCACCTTCCTGCTTCTCACCCCCAAAAACGGTTTTCCTACACCTACTGATGGAAAGTCCCTCCACACAGACTCTTTCCAGCTCCAGCCCATATTATTTTCTGCCTGTGCTCCTCCACCACTGTGTGATCCTTCCCAGTTCCCACATAGAGTCTGTATTCCTCAGGGATGGGATGGTTAAGAAGGAGACAATTCCATTTAACAGTTGTTTGGGTGGTTTCAGCACGATGATGGACAAGTTGCTGCTGATGGTGCTCAATGCCTGTTAAAAAAGCCCTTGCCCAGCCCAACCCACTCATTCTGAGCTGTGCATCACTGTCCCCTGGATTGCACCTACACGAGCCAGAAACTGGGTCACTGAACCAATCTGGGTTAAAAATATCCCAGATATTCTTTAATGAAGTGTCAACAACTATTCTCAGGCTGAAGAGCAACCAGAACACCTCCTAATAATCTTGCTTACATATGCAAAAAGTATGCCCTAATCTAAAATTTATTTATAATATAAAATGGAGTTCAACATTTGACCCGAGTGTATCCCACTCTGTCAGAAAGACAAAGGAAATAAAAATGTGTTGCTGTAATTTCCTTGACAGCAAAAAAACCCAAAACAAACAAGAAACCTCACACATATACGTCTAGGCCAATATATATGATAATGTGAGACAATGAGTTAGATTTTTCATGGCCATGTTGAAACTCATATTGTTAGTTCTAAAACTGCAGCTGACAAACGCACTTCTTTTCCTTAATATGAAAAATCTAAATAAATAAATACATCCTTAAAGCTTCCTTGATTAAAACTTTTACTGAGTTTTTATAGACTTTGGAAGGGGAAGATTTTACAGCCAGGGCTGTGAGCGCTTGTAGGAAAAATAACATAATGATGATTATTATTGGTTTCTGTTGTAGTTGGTAGTTGTTTATTATTATTGTTATACTTTTGGTGGTGGTATCACCATCTGGATTATTATAACTACAGGAGTGACAAGATGCCCTCATCAGATCCATTCCCCATTGTGTCAGGCGTTATAAAAGCACGTTGTAAGAGTGAGGGAAAAGTTTGTGATCGAAGCAGTTAATGCAGACAAAAAGTGCAGTGAGAAACAGAGGCACAAAGAGAAGAACTGACACCAGAGCCCACAGAGACAACACTGAGCCTCCAATATCCAGAGTTCGCATCTATTTAAACACAGACTTGTTTGTCTAGACAAATATATATCTATTAATGCATATCACCAAGATTAACAGAGGAAAAAAGGAAAAAAAAGGGATGTGGTTATTTGTTTTAGATAGGTAAAATATCTTAATCAAAACTGGACTGATTAAAGTGAAGCAACACAAAGAAAACATGAGACTGTGCATTGCTGGTGACTAACTTCAGTCTAAAGCACTGTTCAAGCCACAACCCATTTAAAAAAAAATGAAATAAAATTCGGATAATAACTGTTGGTAGGATCTGACCATGATTTGAACAAGCCATGGCACTGTACTTTCTACTGGGATATGGACAGCAAATAATGAAGTTGGTGGTATTCCAGCTGAGGAAGACTCTGGTTAAAAGCAGGCAGACAATGTGCATTTTCTAGCACAGAGAAATTTCTTTCAGCTCTTACAACCAACCATTAAGTTTCTGAGGTCAAAAAAGCCTCTCTTGTATTTTGCATATTTGATAACGATGAGTTAACTATGAAACAAAAATGAATAATTTTTAATATTTTTCTTCTCTTTGATTTTGATTTGTATTATAATTGTAATAATTCAAAAATTTGTCATTATGTATTTCCTTTTACATTTACTTTGTTAGGTGCCTTACAAAGACTTTTATTGGTGAGGCTGATAAAATTAATTTCTTTAAAAGAAAATATTTTTAGACTTGCTCCTATTTAAATAGGCCAGATATTTCAGCCTCATTTACAGATGTGAACATGCCCAAAATATTTCAGCAGCTTAAGCCCTTTTTCCGCATTGCATTTATACAGTCAATTTTTGAGAGCTGCTTTTTGTCTTAAAGTTATTTAAAGTCTCATCTTGTCATTAAGCTACACTGTGAGTAATCTAGAGTTCAGATTTGCACATGGACTGTTAACTTTAAATTCTAGAACAGAAGAATTAAAAATTAAGCCTTACACTACCTAGAAAAAATAGTTATTTTTTAATCAATGGAAAATAATTCACTCCTGAGTGGAACTGGTTTTTTAGCAAACAAGTTTCTGCTCTAGTGTTCAGCTCAAATTCATAAAAACAAATAGGCAAAATGACAGTTAGCTGCAAGATCACATTTCTCTAAAGATAAACTGTAAGCTCTGCACAGCCATTGCTACCAAACGTTGTTTATCCGAGCTTTAAATTCTACTCCCAAATTTGAATAGACTGCAGAGCTAACAGTGCTTCTGAGGAGCAATATCAAAATATGTGCCTCCTGGGTCTAAAAACCACAAGTTATTTTAGCTTCTGCTAAGAATTGAGGGATTAAAAAAAAAAAAAGGTGGAGTACAGTAAGTAAATAAATAAATACATTATCTACCTTCATGACCTTTCTGTTCCTGCAAGCAAACAGCGTCCATCATTTGTAACTTGACTTTCCATAAAAGTAACAGTTCATAAAAATCTGTGAAACTACTACCGGGAACAAACAAATTAAACAATGACAATGTAATAAAATAAAACTGCTGTTCTACTTCTATAGCAGAAGAATTGCTTCTTCGCTGGGATTAATACATCTTGCAGAAAACAATTTTAAATAATGTGTAACATATGGATTCGGCTTTTATTATTCTTCTAAAAGAAGACAATTATATTTATGTGATAAACTGTTCAGTGTTAGTAGCATAATGTTTATATTACTGGCCACTTAAATAGTCTTTGGCGTAGTTTTATAAGGAACAGAAGCCTCCAGATCTTTTGAAATCCATCTTATAAAGTAAGTCCTGTCTGTTACTTGGAATGCAATGATTTTACATAGTTTTCTTGCTGGGAAAAAAAAAAAATCCATACTGTAGGTAATCTCGTTGTTAAACTGCATGCATGATAACTTTCTGATGTTCTAGCTACAATTTTTATGCATTTTAGGGCTTTCAAACGAAAAGTGTGACAGCCTTGAGCTGTCGGGTAAAAGGAGGGGAATAAAAAAAAAAAAGAAAAAACGGCAACTTTCAATTTTAACTTTTTAGAAAGGAATGGTCATGATACACTGCTTTCTGTACTAAATCTTTTCAAGGTGTTTTCGTTAATCTCCTCACTCCTAGCAGCTAGCTGCTCTGCTCTCTGATTATGCTGGGAGATTGCATTTAAGAAAAGAGTGAGTTTCGGGTGGTTTTCAAGGAGCTGCTTTTGTCCCCATTATATTCCAGATAATTTTCAAAGAGATTACACAGGAGCCATAGGAGTATTTATCTCACTATCTCCCTGTGCTCCTGAGTCGAAGCTGCATGCATTTCTAAAGGAAAAAGGAATGTGCTACCAAATAAATGTTTTCTGTGGCTGCTGTGTACATAGAATTTTGTTGTAAGCCACACTGGCAGCAGCCTCTCTGCATTGCTGGGATTCTGCTATCCTGTGTGTCAGTCACATAACAAGATCATTTGGAAAAAATTATGCAGGGTGAGTAAATATATTTGTCTGGCTTTATCTTATAAAAAAAGAAAGAGAGGGGAAAAGAAATAATAAAAACAGCAGTTTTGGGGCATGTTACTGTCCTCCTTTTTCACTTCTAGAGTACCAGTTTGGTATTTTCAATTCCCCACTTCTCCACTGCTTTAAAAAGTTGAGGTTGTTAACAAAAGATAAAGAGTGTAACCTAATGGAAGTGAAATCTGCATATTCAGTTAATTTGGGATTTATTATCCCAGTAACTAGACTTGCAACTGTTCTAAAACCGTTTTGACTGAAGACTTGAGAACAGTACGAGAGGATGGCTACCCCCACCCCCATCCTTAAAAGAAAACCTGTGCCTGCTGCTTCCAATTTAGTGCAATCATGCCTCTTACTGGCCAATACAAGATGCAGCATTAGCTGTCACATGCAAATGAGTATTCATGGAGACTTTGAAATGTGCAATAAAGAATAAAGACACGCATTCTGTGAATAATTGTTTTCTTTTATAAAACTGGATCCAAAAGGGAGTGCCATTTCACCCAGAGTCTATAGCCTTTCTATGGTTACAATCTGCTGCTGAAGCCAGATATTAGGAATGAAGTGTGGATAAATGGAGGACTCCAGTTTCCCGTGCTGTCAATCTTTCACAGTATTACATTTGCTTAACAAGAAATAATCCAACCCATGTTTGTGGTTCTTGCTGTCTTGCTTTCTCTTCCAACTGAGGCTTTGAAATGCATAGGGATTTATAATAAAGTCGTCCACCTTGCACTAGCTTTTTTCATACAGAGCCCAACCTAAATTCTTCATTTTCAACAACACAGATAAACAAAATCACACAGCAGTATGAGCTTCACTGCAAACCTGAAGTCTTTGAAAGCACTCTGATATCACTCACCATGATGAGAGAGAAAGAATAACTCAGATTTTCTAGGGCCCGTTTACATACAGGGTGGGAAAAAAAAAACCCAAAAACCACAACAAGCTGTGAGCAGACACAGGCAGATTTGTGGGGCTGTGAACAGCCAAGCTTTCAGACACACACACACACCTATGCACCAATCCTGCAGCCAGAATGCCTCTTAGAGAGCAAACAGCCACACCTGGTATTGATATCAAATCATGGCATGATGTGGCCTCATCTCCACAGGCAAGACCCCAAATCTTCAGTAAAGTAGTAGCAAGAAAATAAGTAGGTGCCTGGACTGCAGCACCTCTGCAGTAAACTACAAGGTTAGAAGTTAGGCTTGATGATACTTGTGGGCCCCTCCAACACAGGATATTCCATGATCCTATGGGAACTGAAGATAGCACCCCAGTACATTCAGACTTGGCCAAGGTGGACCAGAGGTGGATAAAACTAGTTATCCAGCAGAAAGAAGGAAAGCTAAGGATAAATGCTGCCTGTACCATGGGTGGGACTGACCAGTGCAGGCCAGCATGGGGCTCAGCAGAGGAAAAGGACTCCCTTGTAGGTAACTCAGTGCCTGGGATTACGTTTAATCTGAAAATTAGAGGACTCCAGCCATAGCTCCTCAGCAGGCAGGCTCTGTCGCAGCAGGAGTCCCAGGAAGGTGATCAGAGAGCTGGGAGGCATTGCATTTTCTTCTTCCCCTCACATTAATGATTCCTCGTTGCCTTGTTTACTACGCACATTTGCACGTCAAGGGAGATCTCTTGGAACACAGGTACACACATGCAAACACACCAAAGAAATGAATCCCTGATGTTATAATTTACAATTGATGCAATTACTGTAAACAGAGGCATAAAAGCGTGATGGGGAACTGCAGGACTGTTTCACTGCTGGGAGAAGGATTCTCACCTACAAGGGCTCAGCACAGTGACCAAACCCATATTTGCTCCTGTGATCCAGTCTGGCAGGAAGACAGCTGGTCCTTTTTAGCTTTTGATCCATATTTTGTCTCCTAAAGGAGGTGAAAAGGAGGGTGACCCTGGGGCTAGGGCAGAGGTTTGAAACAAGGAGACTTGGTTTGTATCCCTGAATCATCACAAACTTCTGTAAGCATGTTACTCAGCTCCTCATTTTCCTACTTACCAAACTTAGCTAGCAATATTTTGGTATCTCACAGAGATGTTAGCACAAGCCCTTCAACATACATATCTGCTCATATATTATCTGGATGGAGTCATTTCCAAAGCTGACTGCAAAATACTCACAAAATGCACACAGCTCCATGAGGTTTAGTCATGCCAAACACGATGCGTGGCAACACATCCCTGCAGCCACAGGAATCCAAACCAGGAGCTCATTCCCACTTTAAACATACCTGGGGGTCCTCAAGGACTGGGTCCCTTTACTCTGCAGCCCCAGCACAGAGGAATTTCAATTATTCATGCATCTTTGCCGCGCTGTCTATGGCACAGGTGGCACTGCACTTGGAGAAGCATCACAGGGGAGACCCACATTTGAAGACCTCATTTGGCTTTGCATTATCCAGAGCCCCAAATCCACATTTCAGAGGGTGACTGCAGCCTTATCTGCAGTCTCTGTACACAGTAGGGACTTGGCAAATGGAGTTTGGTGAAATGGCACGGCACACTACATAGGAGACCGACCATAAATCAGCAGATTTTGGCTCTGCTCCTGGCTCTGTCACTGATTTACCATGGAAACTTGGGCAAATCTTTCACTCTCCCTATCCTTCATTTTCCGTACCCATAATGTAAAGATAATGATGCTGCTTTGCAAGCTCTTTTGAGATCCCGAGATGTTAAGTGCTAAGTGCATTTTATTAACATTAATAGCACCCAACCGAGAGGATGCTGTACAGCACTAGCCTGGCTGTCCCCAGAAAACAGATTGGTGTGGGGAAAGTGTGCATTTGTTAAGCAGCTTAGACACTGCTCATTCCCATAATACTTCCACAACACACAGGAACAAGATCTGACCTACTAAAACAAAAGATAAAAAAAAAAAAAAAAAAAAACCAAAACACCATAAGGAGAAAATTTCTAATGTGACCTGTCATCTTATTTCCAGCACAGGAAAACTTGGGGATTTACTGGAGATTACCAGTGTTGCTCTGTGTGGTTTTCGTAGCCAGCCACAAGCCCAGTGCTCACAACTTGTGGTGGAGACCACTTCCATTAGCAGGCATTAATCACCATTTCGTACACTCCAGCCCAGCCACCACTGAGCAGACATCAAGTAGATGCACTCAGTTATATCACACTTTATATCTGACTCAATCTTAAAATAAGTTAATTGTGCTGAATTATATCCCAGCTCTTGTATTTATAGGACCACAGCATATTACAACGTATATTCTTTAAACGCTAACAGGCTTTGTTGCTTTACACTCCAATTTTCCATGTTTCTGCTCAAAAATGTATCACAACATACACAGTAGAAAGAGCCATGAAAATTTTATTGTTAATGCATGTTTTTTTCCTTTGCTGGAGATAGAACTTTGTTGTGCATGTTATAAAATGTTAAATATTGGAATTATTTAAAGTTAATAGCATGCCAAAGAAAATGACTAATAATACATTATACAATTAGATGCCTTTCACATGAGCGAATCCATTAACAAAATAAAATACATTCAAAAAGAAGACTTCTGATTTGCAGTTTTTAGCAAGGATTGCCCATGTGTAAAGCTAAATTATTTATTCTTTTTAAGAAAATAAAATGCTGGATACATCAGTTTGCAATTATTTGCATTATGTTTGGATGCTTTATCATGTGGCTCTGATTCAAAAATACGTATCTCTAAGTTGCTGTAGCATCTTTATATATCCAAAGCATTAAGCACAGAAAAACAAAAGTTTTCTTTCCTCAAATTCAGCAGATGATACCAGAAGCCCTTGGTATTGCTTTTTAGCTGTTTGGGTGTCTTTTTGTTATCCCACTTCAGCTCAGATGTCCTCACAGTTCCACAACTCCACTTTCCCCTCCCAAGTGCACACCTTGCTTTCTAGACAGAATGAATTCCATCCCATTCCACCCTTACAGATCTCAAGTCTGGCATCACGCAGCTCCACCTAAATTTATTCAGACGCTATGTACTGATTTCCTACTTATTTGAAACTCGTTATCCCATCTCCACAGCTGATGTCATCATTATCCTGGAACAAAACACTGAGCAAGCAGCTAAACTTTTCTTATAGTGAGGAACAGCTTTTAGCTCCGCAGTGATGTAATCTTCTTGCCATTTTCCTCCTGGATTTTCCTTTTCCATCAATGCCCTGCCTCTAGAAAGGCACCTGACGCCAGCCAAAGGAAGTTCCTCCAAAAGCAAATAATCTCCTCCCTCCTTGCATCCATCTTCTCTTCACTGCTGCTATCTACTTAATTAAGTCGTTCTCAATCTTCTGTATCATAAGCACATAATGTTGGTTGATGGCAATGTGTTTTGAAATCCCTGTTTGTTTTTTAATTATCTGATTACACCAGGAAAATAAAAAAAAAAAAGGAGAGCAAAAAAAAGAGAATAATATAAGAAAACGAGATCTCTCTGGTGTACTACAAGAAGTACAAATCCAGCAAAGCACTCCATCTTATTCTCTTGCAAGAGATTTTTTTTTCCCCCTACTTTCTAACAGTCTACCCAATCAAGTCTTTATAAATCATGGGATTTAAAAGTGTGATAGAAACAACTATGGCAAATTCTGTTAACATGATGCAAACCTACAAAATTCAGGTTAAAGATGCTTTTTATTATCATCTTTATTTAGCTAGGGAGAGGTGAGGAATGCCATACATAGATTCTGCTGAGGTTTATGTCAGGATTTTGGCATAACCTAACTCCAGACTACTGTCACCCCAAAATATCTCCTACCCATGTGTGTCCCAGTGTCAGCCCAGGGTGCAAGCCATGGATGAGCCAAGTCTCCCACGTTATGTCAGCTGGTAACAGGGGGAAAAGTGTGCAAAAAGGGACACAGAAAAGGAATATAAACTAGCAGAATTGGACACTGGCTCTGAAAAAGAAGAGGAAAATAGTATAAAATATTTATTCCATTACATTCAACTCTCCATACCCTGACTATTTCAAAATTTGACCATGCTATGTTGTACAAATAATAACAGTAATTACACAAAGAAGAGACAATGCGTTGAAATTGGAGCCATGGATTCATAGGATGATTTCAAAAGGCATCACTCTCCCAACTCACCCCGAGGTGTTTGTCCATGTGAAGGGCTTTGATTAGGCTGGGATTGTTACAGTAGAGTTGGGAAATGGGACCTTTGATCTCGAGAGATCTGAACAATCCCTGTTACTTGTACTGACAACAGGCGTGGTACAGGCTGAATGGTGTTAACATTCGGGTGAGAGCTGAAAACCCAAGTGAGAGCTGTGCTACATTCTCACTTTTAAGACTCTGGTATCATGCATAACTTCTAAATTAAAATACAGTGTGACTACCTCTCCAAGTGTTTAAATTAATATGTTTAATAATCCCCAAAATTATAAATCTAAAGTGCAAATCCAGACTTGGAAGAGAAGGTGGAAGCAATGTCTCTTTCTTTACATTTGTATATATGACGTGTGTTAGTTCAGGACAGTAGCTTGTGACACTCTGTCACTATTTCTTAAAGCTCCTTCCTTTGAAAAGGCTTTCCCACCAAATATGTATGCAATATTTTTATGCACTTATATATGATGGGATTTTAATTTTTTTAAAGTGAAAAAGCCAAAGGTGTAGTCAAGAACAATTAATAATTTCTCTAAATACAGGCATCTAATGTGTCTTAAATGCTTTAAGACATGTCACCCAGCTTCTATCACCCAATCTCTAAGGACACAACTCTCCTGTAGACCCAATAGCCTTCTGAGAATCACTCTGACACTCAGCATCCTCTCAAGTGGCCCTAAATAACAGTGATTAAATAACTGAATCAACACCAAAATGCCCCAAGAATGTATTAAGGGAAGATGCTTTCCAGGACTCTGATAATTTGCTCATGCAAGAAATTCCACTGAATTTTTACACAATTAAAAAAAAAAAAAAAAAAAAGAGGAAAGAAGACAGGAATACTCAATTCTAAATCTGTAAAAAAGGATGTTGTGAGCACTTGAAAATTTCTTAAGAACAGCATTATATTTTAGCAATAATGTAATTCTAGGAAATATGCATGCACAATTGAGACAGTCTATATAAGCACACAGGTTTCCTTATAAAAGTTTCCAATTTCAAAGAAGTTATACTTTAGATTTTCTCCTTTTCTTTTTTTTTTTTTCTCCCAGAGTTTTTACATTTAAGTGTTTTCAGTTTTGGACCCCATTACTCTTAACCAATGGAGTTCAACACTTAAATGCATTACTAAAGCCTCCTCCAACCAAAAAATCATTTTCTACTCACAACAGCTGCCCCTACTACAGCATTTACGGTTTTCCCAGTTCTCAACACACAGAACACACCACAAATACCATGAAAAAGCCAAATTCCCTGGTGCAACAACTTCTCATCCCATGCCACCCTGCAGAATATTACACAGTTTACATCCATATACAACACCACCCTTTTTTGTTGCAGGCCCATTGCAAGCTTGTGTTTGTCAGCCACTTTTACACAAAAACCACAGAATTACAGATATTTACCACAGGGGAGGAAACCACCCCAAATATTAGGCCACACCACAGTCTTGTAAGACATTGAGCACGACCAATTATAAGTAGGAGCTCTGCAGATTAGTTCTCCAGGATGTCCATCTCCTCAAAGCACAGACATCCCATCCAAAATACCTTTGACTCTTGGTTCAGTTTATCTACAAATGAGCCTGGCAACCCCCACACTCAGGAAATGATCCCATCATCCTAAAAATCACAGGTTAATACTTTCACCAAACGACTCAATAATTTATTTCCTTTCCTTGCTTTTTTGGAGCTCTGTGGAATGGCATTTCCTGTAGCGTCGCTATCAGAACAACAAACCCAAACAAAGAGTCACCCGTGACAACGATGAGCATCCCCCAAAAAAAGGCAATCCCTCAGTGCAGCGTGCAAACCTCCAGTCCTTCTCAGCAACTAAACAACACTCCTTGAGGGGTTATCAAGAAGCTCTTCAGCTCCTCGAAGTGTTACTAAGCAAGACGCTATTGTAACGCAAATAGTGCTGCGGGTAGAAAAGGAATAAAAGGCATGTTTGAAATGCTTCATCATACAATACATGCCATAAAATCCATGGTATGTTTGTGGCTGACCGCACCAACCCGGCCTGCTGCCTCCTCTGCCCCATTCCACTGGCTTATTCAGCACATGAAAAGGAAAACATGACAATACCACTCGTAAGAGAAATTTTACAGAGCTTCAGATTGGGCAACTAAGAATTCTGAATATTTTTCTGTCTGCTTTTTTTGCTTCACACTGAACACAAAATAGTTATATTGGAAATACATTAACATTCAAGCTCTATCCATTTTTATTATATGCATAATATAAATAATGTGCATATACATATGTGCATTATTTACAAAATAATTTGAAGCATTCATTGCAAAAATTAGTTTATTTCCATTAGATTTTGTACCTGACATATTTACAAGTAATTTTTGGAAGTACTATAGTTTCCCCCCTCCTCCTCTGCAAAGAGAAGGGAAAACATACTTTCCTTTGAATAATAATAATAATAATAATAATAATAATAATAATAGTAATAAGTTTTCTGTAGCTTAAAACAGAGAGAGAAAAAGAAAACCCACATGAGTAACATGCACATATTAATTGATTCACCAAGTACAGTGGGCTCAATTAAAGTATTCTGTTGTCAGAGTTTTAAAGCTTGGGAAAAAAAAAATTTAAAAAATGAAATTCTTGGCTACAGCTTGGCATATGCAGGTCTTAACCCAGAAGCAAGCTGTTTTATAATTATTTTTGAAAATTGCTTCAGTCCATTTTATTTTCTGTGCCTGCCTGGGAAGTGTGAAAAAGAAAGAAAAAAACTATTTTTGACTCAAGGCTTTCAAGACATTTTGGTTCTCCGCTAGCAAGTAACCCAGTTTGAGCCTGATATTTCCATCATGAGCTTTGGATCACTCTTACTGGTTTCTCAGTGAGACTGGTCACATGAATGGCTGCTGACAGACGTGAGGAAGACTTTGCTGCCTGTGCTGTACTTGATCACACCAGGAACATCACCAAGGCTGGAGGGTGGCTTTAAGGTTAGACCCCCACCAAGGCAAACTCATGTGTTTTTAGGGATACTCATATATGCTTGAAAAATACAATCAATTACCTAAAACATCTAAAAGTATCTGAGATTGCCAGATATAATGGGAAATCTCATCAAGGTATGCACACAAGAAATTAAGAAACCACAAACAAAAAGGAAAGTGACTGCATGAGAGAACCATTCCTCTTTATTTCCCCCCTTTTTATCCCGTGATCCCTGCTGCAATTTTAAATTAAAGCCCATGGCAATCCTCTTGGGCCCTCCATGTTTGTAGCTGCTCTCTGGGAGCTGGCAGCTGAGAGAGGACCTGCCCTCCTGTGCCCATGGAGCCTTTGTTGGGGGGAGGATCAGAGCCCCTGCCTGCCTTTGAAGGGGATATATGGGGTCAATGGATAGATATAGGTATTTTTGAATGGGAACTTTTGTTGGTTTTGGTGGGAGTTTTTGTTGTTGATTTGGTTGGGGTGTTTTTTTATGTCCCCTCCATTTTTTTTTCTTATTTTAAAGAAATATAGCTGTGAAAAAAAGACACATCTCTTTTTTCACGTGCTTCCTCCCTCTTTTCTCCCCTTCTTTTTTCCCTCCTAAATGCCTCCTTCACAACCACCCAGCCCATTTGTGTTGACCTGGAGACTCTGTTTCAAAGGCAGCTCCAGTGCCTGCTCCACGGGCTGTGCCCGCTGAGGCAGAGCCAGCCAGGAAATCACTCTGGCTCCTGATAGCCCAGCTCACACAGACATATGGTCCCAGCAAGCTCATAGAATCAGCAATATTAAAAAATAAATAATTCAATTTTAAAAATCCGAATATTTGTCCCTCTTCTCTCCCAGTTCATTGATAAAGAACGTGTCAGTTAGGTTGAAGGATCCTGCTGCTTAAAGGTATCATCCTTAGCTGCTCATATGGTCCGAGCTCTTACTTGTCAATTAGATCAATCTGAGTCATTTTAGAACAATAAATATAAGTGCAGATGGAATATAAACATATTGAAGATTACTGTTTCTGACGGCTGTTGTTTATTAAATTAAAAATTATGTCAAAGCGAAGATTTTGTTGGTATTTCAAATGGAAAGGGAAAGTAAATTGGAATTAGATATTTCTTAGGAAAGAAAGTAAAACAAAATAAAAAAAAGCAAACCCCAAAATCCAACAAACTACCACACCACAACCTCCAAAAAAGCCTACAGGTAATAAAAAAGCAGTGATTTTACCTAAAATGCCACCTATGAACAACCTTTAGAGAAGGGATATGGCACCTATAAACTCAAAATGCTAGGTATGTTGAAATCCATAAAATTTCCAATTACTGCCTCAGAATTTATTGTGCACATATGGAAAATAATACTTGTAAAAGAGAAAGGGGTTTGTGCCTGGTGCTGTCAATACTGTGAAGGATGGGGTGATTATAAAGCAAATTAACAATACTTTTAAATGTGCATTCACTTATCTTTCCAATTAAATCCTTGTTAAACAACTGCACAGACAGTAATGGTGCTTCTGCAAAGCACTGATCAAGACAGTTTTATTGTAATTTTTACTCTGTAACAATTAATCAAGTAGGCATTTTCTTTATTATTAAATTATTTAGTTAATAAATATTCGCAATCAGTTCACGTATTTCTGGTTCAAACTTTACTCTTAAATTTTTTTCCTTAAACTGAATCACGTCCTGCTAAATCATCATAGAAGAAACAACAGAAATATTTTCATTCTTTTTTTTTGCCCAAGTACTTTTTTTGTTACTGCAAAGTAATGCAAGGATGAGATTAAATTCACTTTTTTCCCCTCCTCAAAGTAGGAATATTTGGATATCTTTGGCTGTCCTTTTCCATGTTCCACAAGAAATGCACCTCTCTGCAATAACATAATATTTAGCCTCTGTAAAAATTCCCATATTTGCCCCTGCTTTGGCACGTAAGCAGAGTAACAGAGCTGTAAAAACACAATCATTGACCTTTGGATGGTCTGTGGTGCCTTGCAGTTAACACACAAGGTATTCCTAATGAAATAAAGAGATGCAAAGGTCATCTGCACAGCAAACACCCAGCATTTTGCAAACAAAGCTTCGGATATAAAGACAATTAGGAACTCTCTTGTATTATGCATGAACCAACACTCGCTGAATGAACCAGCAAGTACTGAAATCTGTATTTCCATGGTTAGTTTCCCTGAACGTGTATGCATTGGGATAGAATCCTAGTATTTCAGCAGTGTGATATCAACTCTTTATAGCTCTATTTTTTTTTTTTTCATTTAATTTAGTACTTATGGTATTTTCTTGATTGACAGCCATAGAAAGTGAATGCCTTTCCAGCTACTGAGCAGATTAGCACAGGAGACATAAAGAAGGAATGTTCCAGCTCCTCATACAGGTGTCCCTGGTCTTCAGCACAGAGTTAATTGAAGATTGATGGGAGAGGTGTGTGGAAGCCAGACAAGGAACCTGGCTTAGCATAAAAAATGTCTTCACGTTCATAAAACATTAAAAAACATCCATATAAATGTGTGTCACACACCCCGTGCACAGGGCCAGATGGGGTTTGGAGCAACCTGGCCAGATGAAAGGAGTCCCTCCCTGTGGCAGAGTGTTGGAAAGAGATGAACTCTAAGGTCTCTCCCAACCCAAACCCTTCTGGGGTTCTCCAGTCAGCACAATGGCTTCAACCAAAGCAAAGAAAAACTCACTTTTACTTACAGATTCTGATGGATGAAATGTCTTCCCACGGTCTTGTTTTTGGTTTTCAGGCAGTTTTTGCCCTATCTCTGTCACGTTTTGCTGTTGAAAAGCACCTCCCTGCTGTCCTCAGGTTCATGTGGTGGTGCCTTAATGACTCTGAGCAGCCCCACCTGGGCCCATGTCAGACCCTCCCCGGGGGTTTGAGCCAGAACAAGGGATCTTTTCAGTAGTACCCCATACCCTGGAACTGCCAGCACACCTTACATGGCTTACCAGACCCATAAATGTTATTTTATCCCTTTTCCTACAGGTGTGAATTAAAAGAATATCCTTATAAATACATGTAAAGGATTTAACTTACTAGGCCTTGTGTAAAATCAGCAGCCTCCAACTACCTTGTCTGTTTCTGGTTATTTTATTCTGGTTTTTTTGGGTTGGTTGGTTTGTTTGTTTGTTTTTGTTTTGTTGGTTTGGTTTGGTTTTTTTAACATTTCAATTTTTAGACTTGACCAATAATACGGAAACCATAAGAGGAATAGGTATTTCTGTCTAATGCCTCCAGCTGTTATGGATGCCTTTGCTGTAGGGGCTCAGGCTAAAATATTGACTGCCTGGTGACTTCATTTCTAAACCCCAAATTTTTCAGTGCTTGTAGACTAAGAAACGTACAAATTTCCTGATGTCAGTTTGGCAAAAGCAGCTTCTCCTGCCTTGATTCAGTGATTTGAAAAATGATGACTTAGAGTTTTGAAAGTGCTGAGAGATGTTATAGCCCAGTCCTCTTATGATCAACTGATCTTTTCAGCTCTTAATGGGAAAATAAATCATAGATAAAAGATAATCCTGTTGCACAGGAGCAAAAAAGGTGTGATATCAATAGAACTTTATAGGAAAAACAAAACTCTGTGAGAGGGATAAAGTAAATAAGGTAGTTCGTTCTGCTGCTGCTCGTGTTGGCAAGGCCAAAACTCTCTACAGGAGCTGCCTACCTCAAGATATGAGAGCAAAACACAAAGTATGTTCAGAGAATTTAAAAAGATACCAGGTTTGGAGTTTTTTTTAATTGGAAAGTCCTTTTCATCCCCAAAAATTCAGAATTTCAAGAGTCTTTTTATATTTTTGCCATTCTTATATCTTTTTTAATGATAAAGCTGTCAACTGTTAGTTTCTCTTCCTTTCATATTCACCAGTTCTCTCATTTAATTTTTGATGCTGCAGATGACATTAACAGTATAGGAAAAAGAGCCAAATAAAGCTTTGCTATATTCTAATTAATGATTATTCTAATAAAAAATACTTTGATATGGCAGCCAGCCTAGAGTGCCTTCTATGATCTTCAGTGTGATAAATATTATTTATATCCTCTAAATGTAGGTGTAACACAATGGCAAAGTAAGCAGGAATAAAGAGCCCAATGAGTATTTGGCCTGTAGAAGAACTGATTGCAGTCAATCTCTGCAATGCAAATAAGCTTTGTCAGAACATTTGTTTGCATTTATAATTAAATTAAACTTTAACTAAAAGTAAGGGGGAAAAAAAAAGTCGCTATGTTAAAATCATATGTATAAATACTCCTTTCCCACTGTTAACTACAGAAAAATGAAGGTACAGGGATTGACCCGAGGAGGTCACAATAATTACTGAGGGATGGGGATGTGTGGACAGTGAGTTATTAACCATCATCCCACTGCACAGCTTCAAGAGAATGGGAAAAAAGAAGGTTGGGAGTGCACAGTAGTTTTCCTGGTAACTTTTTTTTCCCTTCATGAAGCCATCTGAAAGTGCTGCTGACCTCAGCACCTATTTCACAGGGAAGTCCAGGCTCTGGGACACATTGGAAGGAGAATGCTCTCCCAAGCACACCACAAATCCTATTTTCCCCATCTCCCCGCAGCATTTTCTAGGTACATTATGACTCAGTGGGCTCTTTCCTGCCTGCAGGTTCCTACTTAGCACAGAAAAAGGATGTTATTTAAACTATTGGAACAGTAGCTTTGTGTCTGTGCTCCCTCTTGAATGTTATGATTAAAAATTTCCGGATTATTCTTTGGGAGCTACAGTGCTCACTTCTTCCACTTCCCTCACGTGGCGTTGGGGTTGCCCCTGGGGACTGTTAGGTGGCATTAGGATTTACCTAAATCAGCATTTCTGCATGCATTTACCTAAGGAAAAACCTAAGTACAGACCAGAAATTCTTTATAGACAGGATTCTAAAGGATGTGTAAAGGGGATTTGGATAGATATTACCACTGCCCTTCAAAAATCCACCCCATCGTGACATAAAACACATGAATGCCCTCGTTTCATCAGTAAAGACTAACATAAGAAACAGTGATTATCATAACTGATAAGATGATGACATAGTTCTCCAGGGGCATGATTTTTCTTTGTATTTTCTTTGGTCACTCAGTAGGCAGATTTTTTTCCACATGCCTTAAGTAACCAGTGCCAGAGTGGCTTTAATGTACTATTAACTCCACCATTATATTTTCATTTTTCACAGTAGTATAAACCAGAAGGAAAAGGTGTCTGGTCCCTCTCTGCTGCAAAAAGCCAGCTTAGACTTCTGTCTAGCTTTACAGTATCAGCCCATCTGTTTTAGGTGAAAACTTGAGCAGTAATGTTAACCTCAAGTATGTTAACCTTTGGATGCCACGAGACATGATAGACAGGACCATTATTTTTATGGCACAGTTTTTTCCTGAGCAAAGAGCTCAGGCAATGTAGAAGGATAGAAAATCCCATTTTTGCCTGTGTGTCTCTAAACAAAATACAGCTCACAGTCATTTGAAAGCCAAGGCAGGCTTCATTATTGACACACAAATACCCAACAACTATAAATTTAAGAGAACCTAAGTAATGAATCAAAACTGTGAGGCTGATTAATAAATGATGATTTATTCAGTCTTGCTGAATTTACTGGAATAAATACGGATTCCTCATAAACCAGAGTTCACCCTCCAGTTTCAGATGAAGACAAGACTAATCTGGAGCAGCTGAGGAGGTGGCAAACACCTACTGATCCCCTGAAACTTTCCCTAGAGATGTAAATGGAGGCTTGAAGGTGGGAATATTTTTACATCTCTCCTATCTCTCAATTTCATGAGAATATCTGAGTCAAAAGTCTTAGTTTATGTATAGTACCAAGCTAATTGAGGAAGTTGTTCTCCAACAGCTATCACCCTCACACAGAATACACAATATTTAGCAGTTCTGGTAATAGTCTCCAGGTAACTTATAAAAAGATCATAAGAAGTAGGACAAAATGTTACAGCAGCTTCACATTTATACCTGATTTATTCAAAAGTATATAAGGTCTTTAATACAATTTAAGATTTGGTATTTTTCCTAATTTCTGAGAAGCTTGATTTTATTTTCTTATTTTTGTATCATGAGGTTCACTATCATTGATGATATTTGCTAAGCTTTTAAATGTGGGGAGGGTTAGTCTTTGGTAAGAGTAGTAAACCATTTGGAGATAAATGTATTTGTCATTCATCCTTATTAGTTCCCAATATCAACTTCCATGCCTGTTACAGGATCTGCAGATCAATGTTAGATTTCTTTAGGCCACATCAGTGAAAAGCGTGGCGTTGTATTTATGGAAATATGTTTATTATTCACAGAATCTGTGGAAATATGTTCAGTAAATACATACAGGGTGGTTCTAATTCTGGTTAGCAGGTCCCCAAAATATTCATCTTTCCTTTCTCGTTTTCTGGGGTCAAACCTTTGTGTTTTCAAAATCAGTGGTAAATCTTCCACTGACTTTGGCAGAGCCAGTACTCCACTTTTAGTGTTTCCTTTTAAGTTCTTTTCAGCACCTTTTTCTCTTTCACTGGTTTCCTTTGGATCCCTGCTCTACTTTTGGTTTTGTTTAACTTTCAACATCCAAACAATCTGCTATTTTTCCTTTTAATCTTTTTCTTTCCCCCTCACTTTGATTCCTTGGTTTCTACATATGCTTTGCTTTTTGCCACCTTATTTCACATCTCCATTTCCTCCCATATTTTTAGATTTGTTTGTTGTTTATTTCTCATCTCAAGTTTAACTACTATTTTCCTCTGCTTACTCTGCTCTTTTTCCTCTCTCCCAGCTGACATTTCCCTCTGTGCAATATCTTTCTACCTTCCCTTTCCTCTCTTTTCCAAAACAGGGCTCATCATTCTATGCCACTAATGTATAGCAGATTCTGAAATACTGTCATCTGAGACAGTTAAGTACTAAACAAAACATTACCAGGGTGGAGGAATCACTTACCCTGATTGACAACAAATCGTAACTTCTGTATTGTTGCCAGATTACCACTAACTCTGTATATTCCATCAACATCTAGACCTGAAAAAGAAACACATATTTCATTTTAGATCATAGAAGTATTTTTCTTTGTATGTCTGTCAGGAAGGCAGAAGCACCCTCGCAAGTATGAGGAAGAGCAGTGCAGCGAGCGACTGAAAAATAATCCACCTGACAACAACTGAAGTGCCTCCTCACTGATTAAAGCAGCAATGAAAAATAAAAGTGGGAGATTAACTTAAGTGAATACAAAACACCTAGCTATAATTATCTTGTAATTCTGTCAGCAGAATACAGCTCTGCAAGGGGCTTTGAGTGTGGCAGGGAAGCGAGGGGTAATTGGCTCTGGGGCTCATCAGGAAGGGCTGTTTGGGACAGGCATGGTGCCCTGCCAGCCCTGCTTGAACATGGGATGTTTGCATCAAGAGTGCCAGGGAATCTTCTCTGTCTGGGCTCTGGGCTTTCAGACATGAATTTCCAAGGCTGTGACCTTTCTGAAAATAAATCACTGAGGTGCCCACCCTGAAATCACGACGTGTGTGAGACTCCACGCAGCTACCATTTCTCTACTATATTCTTCCTAGTGGCTCAGACAGGTTTGAAGATGAAATTAAATATCCCAAGTATCAGATGCCCTGGAGTACATTTCTTCATTGATAGAGGCCATTCTTTTCAAGGACAACCCAACAGTCTTGTTTCTCCCTGCATATCTACTCAAGGTTTATCTTCTAGGTGAAACTAGATGTCATGCTCCCTTTTGTGACATATTATCTCCTGCAGCAAGCTCTGTTGATATGAGTGTTTAAAATAGCACTTCCAGCCCCTGTTGCATAGCTGTAGGATTTCAAAGCACATGGAAACTGCCCTCCTTTTCCGGGAGAATTCACTGTGGTGCAACCCCAACCCAACCTGTGTGCTTAAAAATCAAACCCACTAAAACGCACATTGCTATTTCACATCTAAAACTTGCAAGTATAAAAGAAGCCAAGAGAAACTACACAAACCCGTTTTTTTAAAAGCTACTTGTCCCTTGGAACACAAGTTTTAATTAGGTTTTGGCAAGCAGTTTCAGAGAAAGCTTTTCTCCTGGAAAACATTAATTTGTCAAACCCAACAATTTTCAGGACACACTCCCTGACAATGTATCTCAGGGGAATAGTTTTCCAATTTGAGGTGGGGGGGGGGAAAGGAAATCTGAAAGTATAGGTAAGAGTAAAAACAAGTGTAAAAGCTTTAAAGCTTTTATGTGATAACATTTGAAGAAGACGACACTAAGGTTCAAGTCTTTATTGACACTTGCACCACGCCTTGGTACACAATGCCATGGCCAGTGGACTCAAGTGTTTGGAGGCATTTCTCACTGATCTAGAAATATTTGAAAAAACTTACTTTTCCTTTTGATGCAGACTGACACCAAATAAAATCTTTTGTGTGTTTGTATACTTGTTTTGTCTCTTTACAAAATTTTGAGTCTATGCTGCCAGGAAAATCCTGATTTGGTTTGCATTAAAAAACTTATTAAAAATTAGTAATCATGTATTCTTCTGATTATTAATAATAATTCTGTGCTTCTCTGTGTGTTTTATTAGCTAATTTTCTACCCTGCACCTGTGGGTGTCCTGTAACATAATACTGAGAGTGATGCTTCATTTCAGGAAGATCTCCCCTTTGGTTACAGCGGGATGAAGATAAAGTTTATTTAAGAGAAATCAAAAAGGATTTAATAATCAAGAAATCTTGGAAATTATCCATCTGCTGGATATATAACATATGAGCAAATGGAAATTACTGAAATGTTTAAGTAATGCAATTCTGACCTAAATCTGAAGAGTTTAATTCTGTTTTACTAAGTGGAGAGTGAAAAACCAATTCCCAGCATAGGACTGTGGGACTCTTGTGGTAGAGGATTGAGAATTGCATCATGTAAGTTGAAGTCTAAACCAGAAATTAAAAAGGAAAAATAAATCACACTAACAAACAGGCAAGCCACCAGACAGAATGCTAACTTTTGTTTGGATCTAACTCAATTCAGTTCTTAACCTCATTGGTTATATGGAAGTGAAAACAATCCATGTCACTTTGGGTGAAATAGTCTCACATTAAGAGCATCAATTTGGAACCTGCAGAAATCACCCAGATCAAGTGAAAATTAACAAGCTGTGTTGTAAATTGGTGGCTATTACATCTTGCAACATGGTCTGGAGTACACAAGAGCATTATTATTGTTAATAAATTAATTTTGGTCCAGAAATGAAGTTTGATTAGCATTTTATTTGGGCACTATACAATATGGCAGAGGAAAAAAAAATATAAAAAGAAAATCAAGCTGATTATAACATTCACGTGCCATCAGCTTTCTGCTCCAAGAACTTTGCAAGTTACGCCAAACCAAACCAATGCAATTTGGTGGATTTGGACAGCCCTTTCATGACCACATTATCTTAGCTGGATTGTTAGCAACTTATTTTGGAAATCCAATTAGGCACAAAGGAGAAAGGCAGAGAAAGAGAGAGAGTATATTTAATAGCTCTTATATCCTGATACTATGAACAATTTTCAAAGCAAATTCACTTTTAAGGGCACCTCTGTCAAGAATAAAAACATCACTGCACTGCTGCACGTGTTTCTTCATGGCAGGCTATAAATACTTACGGAACAAGATGAAACAAAAGCCTTGCCCAGTTTCCTATCTGGTGCTGGAGTTTAAGTATAGTGGCAAAGAGACTTTCAGGAAAAAAAATATTTGTTATAAGAAAGTCAGCTTTAGTTCACTATAGGATGACCTTCTTGTGTTTTGTAGTGAGGTTTATCAGGGAAAAAAAATCACTGGATTTTGCCCTAAAGGAGAACAAGTATTTTATTTGCTTTATATTCCAGTCTCCAACTCTGTTTCTGTTTGTTTTAATGAGGAACCTGAGAACAGGATGGACCCACAATGAGTAATTATAGCCAAAAGCACAATAATGATTTCCACACTAAATTTTGTAATGGTATAAGAAATGTAGGAAAAGGTCTTACTCAAGAACTCATCAGTTCAGCTGCCAAACTATAGCAAATTTTAACTATTTTAGTTTAAAAAAATACACAGGTGCTCCCGATGAGAAAGTTAAAAGGCAACTGGACTCAGGCTTGGCTGAGATTCATAAGCAATAATGAAAGTTTTAGTCACTCTGCACTGCACAAGAGATGTTAGAAGATATATTATTTAATCTATTTAATTAAATAATATATTTATTTAAAACATTTCTTGCACTTCTATCCAAAATAGAAGTAACAATGAATGCAGGCCAGTGTCAGATCTAGGACCAGTCTGAGCTGTAACTAAGAGCTGCAGTGAAATGTTGACAGAAGAAAATTAGAGTTCAGGTGATATATTTATTAAAAAAAAAAAAAAACTTTTAAAATACTAGATTTGAGTATTAATTGAGGTAGTCCAGGTGATTTATGAACTGTCTGCAGTTAAATGTTCTCACTCACTCATTTCTGTTGCATAGAAAAAAAAACCATCCCTCTCCCAGATCACACTGGATTCTGTCTAATCTTAATTTCTATTTGATAATTATGTTCAAACTGAATATAAAAAGAAATTTTCTATGTGCAGGGAGAAAGGGGTGGTGGTACACAGAAATTTCTCTGGTTTTTAATAAGATTTAGAATTTAAAGCAGCACTAGGTAACTTCCTGCATAAAAACCCATGGAACTTTCACAATTAATGTATCCTGAAATAGGTGTGGTCCCCAGGCCTGTTTTGTAAAAGAAACCATCGTGCTGGATTCAACAACAAAGTGAAGTACAAACTTGAAGAAAGGCATTCTTTAGTTAGTCCTTTCATTTAAAATCAGTTATGTTCAGGGCAAAACTATTGTATTTCAAAGGAGCCTATTATGCCTTCCCATAAACAGAAAGATCATACGTTTTAAAACTAAAGTATCATTATGCAATCAAGCTGTTGTATTATAAACTATTTTGTGGGCTCAGATGCCCAGGGCCATCTTTACAAATATTTAAGAGGTCATTATCAGGATATGTTCTCCCTAAAACTATAATTCTTTCCTCATGTTTTCATATGCATCTTACCATAAATATCTGATTTATAAACTTTTTTTTTTAAAGTTTACTAAGGGCACAAAAGTGAGGGAAGAAATCATCTAAAGAAGCAGAAATGAGTGAATACAGCAAATACATTCATGTCAAAATAATGTGATGAGAAAAAAAAAATGCACAACAGAAATAAAATTTCACAAAAGGATCAATATATGTATTCCAGTAGAAGGAAAATCATGAAGGCTAGCAAAGAATGAACCTAACACACTAAAATTTGACTTTAAAATAATATATCTGCATAGGGTGACAAAATGAACACAGAGTTTCAGGTGAATGTTTGAGCAAAAATAACATTTTTTGTCTGAAGCCATGGAAAATGATGAATGTCATGAAGCAAACATGGGCTACACCCCAGAAAGTGTTGCTGACCTCCCTGTCCTGCTTCTTGGTGTGGCAAAGGGTGGGGTTGTATATGCCCAAAGCTCCTGGAGCAGTGCTGGGGGCTGGCACTGGGGTTGGCGCCGCTCTGATGGGACCAGGCTGCTGTTTTGATCACCAGAACTACCCCCTTCTTGTTCTCCTCCCAGCAGATTATCACATTTTGAGGCTTAAAACATCCCAGCAACTTATCAGCAACATATCATCATTTAATAGGGAAACAGGTCCATCCCTTGTCCAGAGAGAGTACCTGGCTACCATGGAAATGGGTGCCATAAAAATGTCATGTTAGATACTTGTACCAGACAGAGGTTAAACAGGCCTGGGAGATCAAAGATTGGATGATACTGGAAGTCAATCTGAAGGACAAAAAGATAACCACTGTTGTAAAAACCATCCATTTCCATTGGTGCCTCACATTTGGAAATAAAGTACAGAGAAATATTTGGAAATGACTAAGGCTGAAGAGTTATTCTGGTATTGTAAAAGCAGTAAGAGCGATGCTCTTGGAGACTGGCTAGACTGACCTCAGTCACAGACAGTCTACTTAAATAATTAATTCTGGGCACTATGAACAAATAATTCATGACAAAATATCATTAATCCCAACCAGCATGGTTTCATGGAAATCAGAGCTTTGTCTAGCAAACTTTTTGCATTTTTTGATGGAACAGAATATTTGACAGGTCTGGTTGGTGAAGGCAATGCTGTTGAAATAGTGTGTTTGACTTTCCGTGCCACCTTTGACTTAGTACCACATGGCATTTTGATCAAAGCACTTGCATTCTATAGAATTAACAGGGCATATATTACATGGATTAAAATCTGGCTCAGTGACAGACCTCAAAATGTGGTAGTTAATGGGAGATATCAGTTAGCAAGGTTAGAACTGGCACAGCTCTCGAGAGCAGGGCTCTCATCCAATGCCATCTAATACCTCTATCAGAGATAGGACAATGAGAGAAAAAAATTCCCTTGGCAAAATAAGCAGATGACACAAAGATCAGGGAGAAATTAAATAATGTCAAGGACGGGTAAAGTTACAGAAGATCTGAACTACTACCTCAAACAGCCACAGTCTGGCAAAATCAGGTTTAGTATGGAGAAACACAAGGTATATCCAACACTCTGGATTTAGGCTACAAAGGACTTGAAGTTTACTTTAAATAAAGAGCTGATCTCTGAGCTCAGTGCTGCAACAAACAGGACTAATGTAATGCCTTGGATTATAAAGGAGTGTCAAAGAAGCAGGGATGAGATTGAACCTCTTCATGGGCTACAAATAGAATCCATAGTAAAGCAGTGCACTTGATAGTGAAGCAAATAACATGAAATATAAAATAAAAGCTTTGTTCCATCCTATTAAAGAGAGGACAGAGAAATGCCCTCTCCATCTGTACATTTTATGTGATTTGAAGGTACTGGACTTCCTTCCAGCACTGCCCAGCTGCAGGACCTGTGACAGCAAGCCTGAATTCAAGGTAGCATCAAAAATTTTTCTTTTTTCTATGATCAGTAGAAATCCAACACTGCTTTAGAATTTAGTAAAGACAGAAATAGTGGGGGAAAGAAAGGAGAGGGAATATTGTAGTAGCTCTTAAAAGGCTATGAAACAGCTCTATTGGAGGTGTCTGACATGAGGTTTGGTGAATCTCTTTAGGAAATTAGCTGAAAAGAAATAATTCTATGTTTGACTGCAATAATATCAAGAAGATGAGGGGCATTCCTACATAAAAAGAGAATCTCATTTTTTCTTGCAGTAATAACTCCAAGATGCAATGAAAGGAGAAAAGCTTGACTAAGATCTTATTGTTTTCAAGACCCTATAGAAACTGTTTAATGGAAGCAATTAAAACACTGAATATGAGCATTACATACTGAGAATGAGTAACAAGTGAATATGATGGAAGATATACTTCATTCTGTTTCATATCACTCGATGGTAGAATTTCCACTTAGATATTTATACACAAATAAATAAGGGCAGCAAGAGTACAAAGCAAGTGTAATTTAAATGAGCACACAGTTCACTGCTACGCGGGGCTGCTGTTTAATGCCCAAATCAAGCTTGCTCTGCCTCTGTCGTCTTCTCTATTGTGCTGTGCTTTGACATTCAAGAAGTTTATGGTTTAAAAGCCCCAGGAACAACAAGACTTCCTCAGGAGGCTGCCTGTAACAAGAAACTAAACTAAGCTTTGAGACTATTTGTTTTGAATGAAGCCGTCGAGCACGCAGCGTGCTCACTGTAATTTTGCCCTTACCCCCAATATATACTTTTGCTGTTCTGCTAGTCCCACTTCTTGCAGCTAAACAAAGTGACCTCATTGCTTTCCACTGTATTTTCTTTTAAACATTGGCTGGGATGATTGAGATTCAGGAATGTGGGAAAATGGATTCCCAAGCCACGTCCATCCCCTTTAATTCTGAGCTGTAATTTTTGGCTTGGCTTGAATCACAGTCATCACATTTCAGTCTGAATCTCTCTGTAAAGTGATCTTTCTTAAACATTTCTTTCACTCATCATGGGATCAGAAACAAAGCCATTCTAGTCTTTCAGCGAAACACTTACAAACGTCTTTTTACAGCGACTCACAAGAGCTGAATTTCCTTTAAAAAATGTTTGAAAAAGAGGAGGTTTTCATTGCCTGATTGTCCTCTTTGTGAATCTTGTCATCTGTATGCCATGAGCTACAGCTATTTTAATCTGTTTTTGTTTGCAATCCATTTGGTGTCCGCCCAAGAAAATGCAGGTGATTCTAATTAACTTACTGCTGAAGATGTGGAAAAATCTCAATTGTGCGACAGAGAATTATACACTTAAAACCTTCCCTCTATTATTTATAACAGCTTATTAATGAAAATGATTACATGAATACATTTACCACCTGATTCATCTTTGTTCACTTTTTAAATCAACAAGGTTTATGCTAAAGGAGAAAAAATGCCTACCAAATACAGACTTCAAGTACACACATCAGCTTGCTGGTTTAAATGGAATGGCAGTTAAAAAGGAAATAACATTGTTTTCATGCAACACAGTATAATATCTGAAATTGCCAAATGTTTGGAAGTAGCTGTTCTCTCTCTGTAACACATTAGTATTTAATTTTGGGAATGCTTATTTCTGTTTTGCTTGCGTGTTTGTTTTCTCTTGTAATATCTCCTTCACCACTCCAATTCCCTTTCATTTGCTGCAGTCACTGCTTCTCACGTACAGGTTAGGAGGTCCACTCTGACCAATCCTTAATTCATCTGAAATAAAATAGCATTTCTTTGGCTTTTTGCTGCTTTATCAAGTACGAGTTTTTTCATGCTAACCAAGAGTGATCAAGGGTGGTAAGGCAGTGGAATGGGTTGCTCAGAGCAGCTGCGGATGCCCCGTCCCTGGAAATGTCCAAGGACAAGTTGGATGTGGCTTGGAGCAATGGGATAGTGGAAGGTGTTCCTGCCCATGGCAAGGGTGGAATGAGATGAGTCTTAAGGTCTCTTCCAAAGCAAATCATTCTATGATTTTCTATTAAAATCAAGGGATGTTACCTGAATTGAGAATTTTCTGCTAGGTACAGCTACCTACAGGCAGTTTACCACCTTCCATTTCTATTATTCTGTGCCACACTCTGATAGTCTAACTTGAATGTGATGACAATATAGATAATGCTGTTTATTTTGGGAAGGATGAAAGCCTGAATAAAGGTTATCATTTTAAGGAGAAGCTGACAATGGAAAAACTCATCCACTGTGTGTCATGATCAGAACAGCTGGGGATGTAATGTGGAGGGTGGGGGAGAAGAGAGCCAAGGTATTTTGTATGTTCAAGAAATATATACAACATTGCCATTTCTTATATCCCAGCTGTGCCTGTTAACTTCTGGAAACATGTAGAGCTCAGCAATAAAGCATACTTGACTGATATTTACTGCAATGTGCATTATAAGACATTTTCTGTCACACATTATGTTCTGAAAGAGTTAAGTAACATGAAAAATACAGGCTCAAGATTATATCTGTCATGGATGAAAATACTACATTTATGCCTCATTGTAATCCATTCATTGGTTTATGTACCCCAGCCCTCCAGGGAGTGTCACAACTCCACATGATACTGCTGAGAGCTGTATTTTGCTTTTGGATTTCTGATTTAGCTGAAAGAAGTTTAAAAACACATGTAGCCTGACAACTCCCTATTGGCTATACAGCCGAGGAGGGTCAAGAGCATAAACCATTCCAGAAAAAGCCAGCTGTGACTTAGGCTCACTGTAAAGATCTGCCTCTTACAGACAGTAGCAGACAAGAAATTTATGCATTTTGCTAAATCCTCCCACTTTAGCTGAACTGTGCTTCATCTGGGGATCCATCATAACTGACATCGTGCCTGTGTTTTTTGAGCAACATCAGTACACTAAAGGAAACTGAACTTTGGGAGCGTCCCATGTCCTCTTAGGAGTGTGCAGAACTTCCAGTCAGGTCCACTGTCACCACCAGTAGGAACTGTGGTTAAAGCTAAGGGACAGCTACAATTCTCCAAACATCCCTTATTCTCAATGCTGATTTTAAAGATAATTTAGTGCACAGTAGGGACAAATCTTTTCCCCTCTTTCACAATAGTGAAAGATTAAATTAGACCTCAGCAATGTCACCTCCCCATCCTGACTAGGGCTGCTTCTTGTTGGACTTTGAACAGTTGGAAGTGTATGTGTGGGCAAACAAAACCTTCAACCAAAATGGGTAAGGATTGCATTTTCTAGTCAGCAGCACCTTTGCTTGGCAAAGAGATTTTTCATTTGATTTTTTTTTGGTTGCTTGTTTTTTGTGGTTAATGACTGGGATAGGAAGTTTAAGGTGGAATAGGGATATTTAGGAAGCAAATTGAAAGTCACAGAACTGCTTCTTTCAATTTTTTTTTTCAGATAGCTGAGTCCAGATAGGACAAACACTCTTTATAACAGATCCATTATTTGATAACCTGACGCTGTGTTCTGTCCAGCCTTTGATGTCTCAAAGTTATCTCTGTTATCTCCAGGATCAGGTCCTACTCAGCTTTCCATGGACACATCCTCCAGCTCCTGAGCATCACTGGGGAGGGATGCCAAGGCAGAGTTTAACTGTTGCAGTTCAAGAGCAGCTAAAGAAATACCAATGGGGCACTTGATAGCAGCACTTGTTTTGTTGCATAGCGCAGAAAGCTGGGTCTGTGTCCTGCAATTAGAAATCAGACCTGTCTGGGGACAGGAAACACAGAGGTTCTGAGTTTCTAACAGAGGAATGGGCAGAACCCTGCTCTAAAATCTGAGCTGGGGCTCTAATGTGCATTTGGTAGTGGTCATTGTTACTCACATTGTATTGTAGGCATCTATCTTTGTGCTTGCTTTTTATCTTTAAGAGGGAGTAAACATTTAAAAAGTAGATTCTTTAGTCTAAGGCACACTATCAGACACCTTTGGGTGTTGCAGGAAAACCCAGAGGCTCTCTTGGAAGATAAGTATTCACACAGCTATCCAACACCAACTCACTGAATTCTTAGCATTGCAGATCTGCCCAACATATAAATGTGATAACACAAAGGTGTGTGTGCATGTGCACACGGAGATAATTTCTACTTTAATAGAGTCTTTCTCAGTGTGCTTTGCTCACATTTCAAGACCCAATAATAGTGAAAACCATGGGATTCCACTGAATGCCCTACCACCTTTCTTAGTGTGATAAATCTCTAGTCTAAGAAGTGAGTAAAATTTTCTTGTTTTTGCGAAATTCATATTTAGTGTTATGAAACCGTGACATTAAGCAGTACTACGGGAAACAACAGAGACATTAATTTTAATATTACACAAACCTATTGTTCTTACATATTTTTCCACTTTAGTTTGCCATCTTAGCTGTAAGACTCTGCAGCTATATATATAGATTATTTTTCCTGTCATTTCCACTGTGTTTTCTGTCCCCAGACAAGTTCATGTAACTTAAAAACTTTTTTTTTTTTCCCTCCATTTAATTTGGCAAAAATCTGATCACCAAAGCAACACTCAGCAAAAGATGTAGTCAAGGTATCTTCAGAAACCATAAAAATCCTGAATTAGATTACAAAGAGTGTTAAGTACCAAAACTTAAGAGACTGGTTCATCCCTCATTACTTTGGCAGAAGCAGCTTCATAGTTTCCATGCCATGGTTTGACACGCATTCCAGGATAGACTACACCAAAATAGCACAAAAGTTGAAATGAATTGCTCAGGGACTCCTCCAAAAAGTTTTTTTAAGTATAGTCTGAAAAGGAACAAATTGCTTTCTGCTTTGAAATATGCAAATAAAATAAAAAAAAATCCTCAATGAAATACAAATTATATAACTAAAACATAGCTGAGACATGCAAGAAATACATAAAAATACTGTCTTCTGATAAGAAAACAACCCTAGTTGCTGGCAATAAAATGCACTGGATATGTTTTAGCTGAATTTTGGGTGAAGTAAATGCATAAATATGAATATAATTTGATATTTTCATGGAAGATAATTATTTTGTAATTTAAAGCTACAGGAAGGAATTTGATTTGAATCGTTGTCATTGTGTCTTAAAGCTGACTGTGGCATGGAATGATGCAAGGAAGGTAGAAATCCAATCTCATCCCTGTTACTAGGGTTCACATAGGCCCTCTGGTATTTCTGAAGGCTTGGAAAGATGGAGTTGGCATAAAGTGCTTTCCATATCTAATTTCCTTCTTTGGTGAAAATTCCAGTAATTATTAATGACATTTACTCTACAGACATCCAAGGCAGTTGCAGGGTTTCTAACAGAAACCTCTTGCTGTAAGCTGTGGCCTTTGTGTTTTTAATGTAGGGCATATCAGAACACAAGAATGCAACTGAAACAGAGATAATAAAAGACACCATTGTGAACCCTTTAGAGTGTGCAAATTCAGAGACTTTTCAGGCATCCACATCATGAGAGTTTGAAAAGTATCAAAAAATATCGTGTCTTTGTAGCCACTGCTGTGAGGACAGTCCTTCAGGTCACAGATCAGGGCATTAAATAAAGTGGTTTGTGGCTGCTCTGGTTTAGTGTCAAAGTAGGAAAACCTGCCTGAGTAAATAGCAGCCTTCCAGAACCTTCCACCTCTTTGTTTGGATCCAAGACTGGCTTGCGATTTGTTTGGGCTAGAGAATTTGAATGGTTTTGTTTTCAGTGGTCAGAGGAGATGCTCAGCTTGTTTAAAGTCAAGTTTATAGTCTAAGTGAAAGCAGTTTTCAATAGTAGAGGATGTATCTTATCTTTCTACTAAGGTTTATTAAAAATATGTAGCACCTGATAATTTAACACCAAATGAGTGGCTGCTAAATTTCCCCCTCTCTTTGTCCCTCTGTCTCACACACACAAACACAGGAATGCTTCTTGCCTGCCAAGCTATGTGCCAAGATTTTGTTCACTTTAATCTCAATCATATGAGCTAGAGAACCATGAAACAAAGTTTCTACCAAGTATGCTGACAGATTTTTAGTTCTCGTGGCTCCACAGGGCATCACTACAAGCGCATGAAGGAACTTTTCTTATTAAAGGTTTCTGAGTTGATCCGTTTTCCATTTATGTCAACATGAGCAGTATCACCATGAGGAACTCAACACTTGCTAACTGATACCATACACTCATCAAAATTATTTCATTTCTAAGTAAACAAAAAGCTGTGGTACCTCCAACAGCATTGTGTGGTTACTGCTGGCATGGGGAAGGCATTTGGTGGCAGCTACTTTGGTGTGTTATGTCACATAACACCATGTCAGCTCAGGACTGACAAATCAAAGCATATGGTTTGAAATATTGGGGGGAATTTTTCCTGGGGAGGTGAAGAAAAGAGGCATGGAACAACCTCTCTCTGCCTTCTGGGGACTTTCTTATCTTCTGAGTGAAGACATTTCAGAGATATCACCTTACCCTTGGTTTTGAGGAGCCCATGATGATTTTAAGAGTCACAGTATGGGCCACTGTTAATGGCCCACAGTCTTGGCAATTAAACAAGTTCCTGTCCTTTGTTTTTAAATCTTGAACAAAAATCTAGGTATTTACATTTTTTTTTAAATAGATAAAGCTTAAGGCCCTGAAATAACAAAACTCTGACCCATTTCCTTAACTGTAAGGCACAACTATTGACAACAGAATAGATCTATTCAGGTCCCTCAAGTCCCCATCTGTGTTGGTGGACAGAGGCTTGTATTAATAAAGCAGGAATTATAGGAAGAAATAACCTATATCCATTTTAAAGCAGAATAAGCATGAGAAACCAGTTTCTGATTGCAATCATATATTTTTCCCAAAAAAATTCAGTTTTTTGAAAGGCATAATCTCTGACACCAAAAAAGATGCATGAAGGAACCACAAGGAGAGAGCTGGAGGATCCCAGAGGTCTGCTGTGTTATGAAACAAAATGCTCACATTTTGCTCTCATTTGCATCTATGCCGTTCCTCCCAAACCATTGTTTGAGTGAAGACAAAAGAAGCTGGTTTGCTATAAAACTGCATCCATGATCTGTGTGGATCCTGATCATAATGAAACAATGTGCTGAGCCAACAGACAACTGGAGATCTTTGAAAAACGTGTTAGCTCCTTGGGGGTTATCATGCAGTAGTCAATTTAGGGACAATTCTGTTATTAGATTTCTAATAATATCAGTTTCATAATTTCAGAGGAGCAAAATAAGCTAAAGAAATCGTCTCCTAAAGAAGTGAAAGCCTTCACATAAAGCCTCCTTTTTAATCTGTTCTCCTCCTTTGCCCCCTGCCTTCCTCCTGAAGTTCTCTGTTGGTACAATTTCTCTCATGTAGGTATCAATCCCATTAGACTGTGGTATTATATGATTAAAACATTGATGTAACACAAGCTGCTACAGCAAATAATTGAAGTAATAAAATACAACTGCAGTTATTTGTTCTCTTGAATTGCAGGAAGAAAAAAAAAAAAGGAGATTTTTTTTTTTTTTAAACTGACCTCACAGTGTGGCATATAGAAAACTTATGTTTAGCGTGTTTTGTTGCTGTAAAACTTCTTTGAAAAAATTACAGTGTAGTTGTAGTAGCTTTTTTTTCCCATAGGAAAAGCGATTAGTTTGCATTGAGGAATTATGTTTTCATAATATTTTAAAAAATACAACTTCCTATTTAAGCAGAGATATTGAAAGGATCTGAAATTACACCTCTTTTCCTTTTAAAGGAACTTAATGGACTTAACTTCTATTTTTGTATGTGTTTGTGTGTGAGTGAACATCTCTTCTAGGCCAAGATTCATTTTGTCAAGTGTTAGCCCAAAGTGTTCTATTAAAGGCTGAACTGCAAAGTCTGACTAAATGGGGTTTGCAGTGGAAATCCTGCCAACTCCGTGTCTGTGATGGCATGTGTACTGTACCAGGGCATGGTGCCTCACAGCCTCAGCTTATTCAGGGGGAAAAGAGAGGAGATTTGTGTCTCTCTTTTTACCTTTTGCATGGCTGGGAGGTGAATACCCTCATGTGTGAGCTTCCCTGAATCTGCCTTTGACCAGAGGGTGAGTCAGGACCTTCATTCCCTCTTTGGCACAGAGCTAGTAACACACACACACAGTCAGCTGGCTTTAAATTTCTCTGGACTTTTTGTTTCAGTGAATGCAAGTGTCAACTCCTTGATTTACAAAGTGTATTAACATTATTTTAATATCTAGAAAACGTTGTTTGATTCTTTTTTATTTCGTAGGTTAAGTGGTTTGTTTTATTTATTATGCCAATTGAACAGGATTTTATGGAAAATTCGGAAGACAAAATGCCCTGTTTCCTTCTACATGTTCACAAATAGATATATTATACAATGCTAGAAAAAGGCAAAAGGCCAAACTCATCTCTGGTGTAATTCCAGTAAAAGCAATAAAATTACACAAGGCATGAATTTGGCCCAGGCATTGTAAATGTTACTCTGGTGAACACTGAGTGTCTGCTTGTTGTTACTGGCATGGCTTAAAATACAAATCCCCCCTTTTTTTTCAAAGAAATGGATACATTCCTCTGGAACAGATTAATCAATGAACCAGGTATCAGGTAACTGTGACAAAGACAACAACTGATTCAAATACCTGCCTGGTTTATGGCTTTTTCCTCTTCTAACCAACTTAGAGTCTCTTCTTTCAAATTTTTAAATAATTATATATTTATTCTCTTTTGTGCTTTGTCATTACAAGGCTTTTATTCCTTTTTTCAATTTTTTTTTGTCTGTTGTCTCCTTTTCTCTAATTTGTCTTGTATGCCCTTCCGTGATGTTTCCTGTTGACACTTCTTGATATTTTTTTCTAACTCAGAATGCGGCTTTCTAGCAGACACAGAGGCCCCAGAGTGAATACCCTTCAGAGCCAACTCTGACTTGGACCTTGCACAACACTATTAACTGGCTCTTACTCTAAGAAAGGTGGCTATAGTGGGATTGCCTGAGCCTGAAGACAGAAATGGCTGAGGAAATCTTGCCAATATGTTTGCACTAAATTCAACCGTTCTTGATTTCTGCTCAAAATAAGAGTTTATTAAAAAACAAAAAAGTTAAAGAAAAAATAAAAGCACCAAACATTTTCAATCACAAGCTTGCAAGGGCTCCTCTCAGAACTTTGTTGTTTTATATTGCATTCATCTGTACATTTGAGTTTATGCTCCTTGGCCACTTTAAAGTAAACATAGTTCAATGCCCTCAGAAACAGATTTCTTCTGCACACTAGAATTCCCTGGAAAAAGGCTTTATCTTCTGAACTGCTGGATATTTTTGAGTGCGTGCAATTTTTTTTTTCCTATCAGTTTGTTTTGTTTCCCCCCCCCCCTTTTTTTTTTTTTTCTCTCTTTTCTTTTGCATTCAGTGCATATAAAAGTCGGGAGCCTCCTTGGAACAAGATAGAATCATAAAATGAATCTCATCATAAGCTAAACAGTACAAATTGCACATTCTTCATGGAAGTATTAGCTTTTAGTGCGTGCCTGGATCCAAGCACAATAGATTATCCCAAAGTGGGAAAGAATGAACAGTACAAAATTAGCAGAACTGGGGGCTCAGATCAGTTGGAGGAGCAACATGATCTCTGTACTTTCAGGGTACTGAATTATAAAGCCACTGGAAACAGAATGTAAAATTATATCAGAGTAAGCAAGAAGGCATGTGTAGGCCTGGTAGAATCAAGCAAGAGCTTGGAAAATGCATTTCCAGAGGAGAATAAGTACTGAAAATCAGTGAATGAACTTGTAGGAAACAAACTGCTATTCATGAAGAATTTCTTGCTCTGAGGATAGAAAGATACGAGAGTGAAAAAACACAGAATACATTTCAGTGGTTGTTCAGGGCCAAGTGCTGTTGGAGAATAATCCTGCACTCAGACAGAAATATAAAATGGGACAGGATAGGTCAGTCTCCTGAGGTTTCCCTTCTCAGGGAAGCCTTGCCAGAACAAATCCTTTATGCCACTGCCTGATGGGTTTGGTCTAACCGTGCTGGGAAGTGTCCCAGGAGCACTGTGCATTTACTGGGAGCCCAAGAAGGTGGTGAGCACACCCTGGCAGAACTACCCTGTACTTTCCTACTGCCTCCCTCAGGTCCCTCAGGTCCTCAGGGATGGGAATGAACTATTTTTGAGTACCAAATAAACTTAAAATTTTGCTTAAGCTAAATAAATCCTGAAGAACATGCTGTAGAACTCAAACTGATCATGAGCATTATAATACATACAGAGGTGGAAATAGGTGGTGGAGTCTCCATCCCTGGAGTGATTTAAAAGCTGTGTAGGTGTGGCATTTGGGGACATGGTTCAGTGGTGGCCATGACAGTTCTGGGGAAATGGTTTGACTCGATGATCTTAGAGGCCTTTTCCCACCTAAACAATTCTGTAAATTTCTAGGGGTTTTGCACGGCTGTGAATCCATCCCTTGGCTGCACAAGCTTTGTGTCTTCTGCCATCCTCACTGGTTTATAATCCACTCACTCCACCACACCAAAGCCAATGACCCCAGCATGGGAATCCAGCTTTAGGAGATGTTTGAGATTTTTTTTCTTTTAAAATTCTTCTGCAGTGTTTTGTTCCATTAGAAAATGAGATAGCATTAGACTCTTTTAAAACCTCATTTTTTTCCTAGCAATATATTCACAATACTTTATATTTTTTAAAACTCATTTCCTCTTTGCTTAACTCCTTGAGATAAGTGAACTCTCCTCTGTGTAAACATTCTACCAGAATACTGACTACCTTTTAAGCGATATATGATTTAGAAGGTAATGAAATATCACTTTCTTTTTTTTTTTTTTTTTATAAATAGGTTTTAAAGTGCTTTTAGCTGCACTTTAGCTTTTAGATTAACAGATAAAACTGATGAAAGAGACACAACCTTCTGTCACAGGGCAGCATGGCATTTGGGAGGTGAGGTAGTTTAAAATGCCATTTTTATCTTCATTTCTCTCCATTGGGATGACTGAATTTCTTTACTACATCCCATAAGCTACTTTATCTTTGCCCATAAAGTCATTTTCGTCCTTAAACCCTGAATATTCTGCATCATGAGACTGTGTGTCTGCATGTCTGCAATGATTGTGTGCATAATCAAGCACAGCTATGGACACTAAGTAAATTAAAGCCAAAATGAGTATCAGTTTTAGGCACTTTGTGGTGTCAGACCTTGGAGCCCGTGAGAAATCTGAATTTTGAAGAGCAAGAAGTTAAATTTTTTTTCAAAACCATGCCTTCTTAAAATTGCATTTCCAGCTTTTAAGTGCCTAATGGTGTCCTCTGAATTCTCCCTGGTGCTACCCCAAATCACCCCTCAGGCCAAGAGCCCCACACTCAGAGGGGGTTTTGTCACTGCTCTTATTTAACATGATTTGTTCCCTGGGTCCCAGTGCAATGAAACCCAGTAAATAATACACTGGACACACAGGGAAGATAACAAAAGGAAATAGTTAAGGTACTATAATAATTTTAGCCCTTCTTTTTTCAGGTCACTATAATCTGCCCAAAGATAACTAATTGTTCAAAGTAAACATTCCACTCCGACCACAAAAGGAATCCATTACACAAACATATAATTCACAGTCATTTTTAGTGGGTTGTAAACAGTTTGGAATGAGCATAAAATGGGACAAAAATCAAAGTGAGCATTTAGAAATGAAAAAGTGTTTGCTACAAAAGGTCAGTCCCTTTACTTGGCAAACTATGTAGAAAAGCCTGGGAAAATGTTGAACACACAAGCAGTAAGGGAATTTTAAAGCCAACAACCTCCCTGTTTCTTTAAACAGACATCGGAACCTATAACTGGATCCTGTCAAACAAACGACTGCAAAAAAACATAACAGCTGCTAAGAAGTAAAGTTGAAAGATAAAGTTTTCTAAGCTAAGAACCTTCTCAGAAGTGGACTAAAGGTCTTTCTTAAATCTTTAAGCAAGGTTATGGATCCCAGGGTGGCTTTTAGGCATCGAATCAAATATGTAATTTTGTGTATCATTCCTGTCAGAGCATCCTGTGCTCCAAGAAAAGCAACAGAAAACAATATCTGCAACGTCCAGCTCAGAATGGAAACAGTACCTGTAATCACCAGCTTTGCTGCCTGCAGTGTCATTTTTCAAGTCATTTAGGCTGATTTGAGAACTCTAACTTGGATTTTGAGGGAGAAAATGAAGGATGTTTCAAAAGAGAGATGAAAGTTAAATTATATTTCCCTGGAGCATTAGGACTGTATTTCTTTACAAACCCAAACCACACTGGATACCCTGGGTAGGTTTAGGATAGAGACTGCTCGGGGTGTTCATTTACTCTGTCATTAGACACACAGACAAATGATCTTCCCTGGAAAAGAGTTTAGTATCAGACTGTTTTCACACGATAAAACACTACTATGAGAAGTATTGGATGGCATGTTGTTGAGGTACGACACAGACTGATATTTTCATTTTTTTTAATGCGGTCTACTCATGCCTTTCACATATTTTTTTAAAAGAAAATGCAAAAAAAAAAAAAAAAAAAAAAAAAAAAACCAGCCAGGACTTCTAAAGGGTCGTGGATAACAAAATAAATATGCGACTTCAGAAATGACTGGAAATGATATCTGGCCTAGAAACACCAAAAAGTCTTGCAATGGGCCCCACCCTTGGCAGAAGTGAGCCGTGTGTGAGTTACAGAGCAGTGGGAGGATTGTCCCAGGCTCTCCTCCCTGCACTGCTCAGCTCAGGGCTGGTGCTACCTGTCAGACACTTCCCAGGGAGAAGAAGGAAGCAGATTGAAAAACAGATTGAACAACAGGAATACAGATTGAAAAGGCCAGGTCAACAGATAGCCCCAGAAAAGCCTGAGGTCCATCCAAGGTAGGTGTGGATGACAAAGTAAAAGAAGAAATAAAAAAACCCTACAGAATGTGCTGGTCCATCAAAAACTTTCCCCTGGAGTCCCTGAGAAGACAGAAAATGCAGAAATGCTGGAGATCTTTGAGTAGTCCCTGTATTCCTTCAATCTGATTGCTGCATAGTATAGAATTGTTCTCTTATTTTCACCAGGTCACACCACAGACATGGGAGGTTTTTCTATTTAGAATATTGCATGAAATACCAAGGATACAACATTCCCAAGTCAGTTTTGACTTTAGAGTCACAGGTCTGGATAGCTCAATAATCAGTCCTAGAAGTCCATCAAAAATTATGAATGAATAATTCAGTAATTATTATAAGTAATTCATAAGTACAGGAAGAATGAAGAGAAAAACTGAGCTTCCTTAAAAAAAAAAAATAATTAAATGTGACCATTTCCTTGCAAGTATCCAAGAATAGGCACATTTGTATTGCCTCTCTTTACTAAATTCCACTACCAGCTTTGCAAGATGGCTGAGAAAATGGAGAAAGACCTTCTGCTTCAGAGTTCTACTTCAATAACTAAAAATACAAAAAGAGGCTGAAAAAGTGGAATTCATTCCATTTTTATAACTTTCACAAGTGAATCCTTGTTGGATAGATAAATATGCATTATGGTGTGAGATATTTTAGATCAGGTCTTAGAAAGCGCCGCTGTTCTGAAATGGTGAAGGAGCAAATGACCAAACAAGGGGGGACAAATGACCAAACCCTGATCTAAGAGCAGAATACATTCAGAATGAACATTCTTTTTGGTATTCATTTTGAAATACTGCAATAAACAGGAAATCTTGCCAATGGTTAATGACAACCTGTGCATTCTTAATCTGTGGGAGAATATTGCTACACTTGGCTATTGTGTGCAACCTCCTCTACACATGAAAATGTACTAATTAATATGGTTTATTCAGATCACTGCTGACTTTCTTTCTGTGCGCAGTGATTTTGCTTTAAAATTCAGAAAAACAAATAGAAAACCAGTAGATGATTAAAAACTAAATCCATGAGCTGATAGCTAAGAACACAACAGTTCAGTGGAGCACAAATGGTTTGTAAGTAATATTTAGGGATGGTCTCCTAAGTTTTTTTTTTCCTAATAATGTTTTATCTGAAGTGAAGCACGCATGTAACATTTTTGGTACAGTTACAGTATGTGGATGATATAGTCTCTAAATAGGAAAAGAAAGCTTTTCTACCACAGCCAATATGCCAGCTGTACCGAGTATCTAGGCCATCTTACTAAGACTATGAAAGTAAACATACAGTTTTCATTAAACGTGCCTTTCCCATAATTGGTACATAAGTATTTCCCATGACTCTGCAGTTGAGTATCTTGGCTGGAGGCATATCTGGCCATTAAGAGGAGGGTTTCAGATCTGTTGAGTCTCAGCCATGCCAGGAGACTTGGCACCTCCACATACTGCTTCCTAATACCAACCCCGGCACAAAATGTCATCAGAAGCTTGCATAAACATTGGACTTAGCTTCACATAAATTACTGCTGTCCTGAGATAGTTTATGCCAGAACTTAGTAAAAACAACACTCTGAGTAAATAGAATGTGAGTAAATGGAGGCATCTTAATCCAAGAAAACGATAATAGAAAAATACTGCGTATCAAATATAAACTCATAAATATAATGATAACATGAAATTTTTATCTCATGCCATGTGATTAGCTTTTATTTACATGTTAGGCTAACCAAAAGGGGTAAGCTTCTCTAAGTCACAGCAAGTTTGAAGGTAACACAAGAACTGTAGTGCAGTACTCAGACGGATGACCGCCTTTGAAGGAATGGTGATACATCCAGTTTCTAATATGAACATTTTTTTTTGATAATAGCAGAGACAGTAAACATCTAATTACGTTCCTTGAATTTTTCTATTGCAGTTCAGCAGTGCAGAGACCTCTGGCCTCACTTCTACTTGGAGGAGTGGTCAGATACTCCAAAACATCTATGAAATATCCAGTACATTCTTGAGGGAACTTGTGCTGAGGTTGTAACCAAGCAGTTTGTTAGACATGTTCTGCATGGAGTGGAATTTTTGCAATCTAATCTCTGCCTTTCCTTTTCATGTTCTGAATTTCACCTCACAATTCCTCCTCTATTAATAGTCACTTCACACATTTTTCCCCTTTTTTTATCCAGCCTCCAGCCTTCCTCCACAAAAACCCAATGCTACTATCTCCCCCTGCTGAACAATCTCCAGTTTGTTTCAGTCTCTGACTTCCTGCCAATCATTCTGGGAATAATAATATCCCAGTGCTCTCTTTGCTGTATAATTAAAGCATGAATTTCCCTGAGTTTGAAACTCCAGGGTAGTTTTATTGCACCTTTCACTATAAAACCAGGTAACAATGTCAGAATTAAAATAGCTTTTTCCTTTGTGGGTAACGCTCTAAGTATCTTTTTATTTTTCATGGATTCTCTTGTTCTGAGACTCCAGTATATGGCAGTGACAATGGGTTCACCCAGCCTTATTCTGAAAATAAATTTTCTATCTTTTGCAAGATATATGTTTCCCCAGATCCCTGGAACAAGTTGTAAACTTGTAACAGATGGTGATGAAGCCTCACATTTTTATACAATACATTTTAAGATTCTGCATCTACCGCATGCACCTTCCAAAGAAAATGACCTTCATTGAGAGAAGATACACACTGCAGAAAGGAAGGCAGGCAATGGTGTTAAGTGCATCTTTTTTATACTATGAAAATTTTTCTTATGAATCAAAACTTTTAATGAGGATGGATACTCATTTCAGTATTTTTGTAATATCATGGCTTGTAAAATAACTGTAAAAATTAGACACCTACACTCATTAAAAAAAAATGGCCATGTTAGAATAACATTTATTTTGGTTAATTTTTTTAAATTTTATTTTGGTTAAATTTTCCAATTCAAGACTTAGGAAAAAGTATTGGCTACATTCACCAGGTACTTTAGAATGAAAAAACTGACATTTTATCGATGGCTAACATTTGCTTACCCAGAGAAAGACTAAACCAACAACATGTCAAAAAAAATGGCAAATAATCAGCATGAATGAGTTCTATTAATGTCTTATCATATAAAGAAAATGAAGATACACAGAATGGGATATAGTTCTGTTCATAAATATATTATAGATTGTACTGTCTGCCTACCCTGGCAATCCAAGCAGAGTTACAAGATTAAAGTTTTGATTACTATTAGAGAAAAAAAAAACTATTAAATAATAAGGTACTTACCTCTTTTTTCAACAGCTTTTATGCAGAGTCTTACAAACTGGGGAACTGTAGATTTCTCATGCTCACAAACCATGTGCAAATGGGAGCCAAAAATTTGATCTACATTTGGAAGACAAGAGGAAAATACATTTAGGCATATTATTATTAGTGGGATTTTTCTCTCTTCTCAGCTTGCCTATTAATTTAAAACTCAGATATTGAAGATGCATAGACAAAGCTGGAACCAAATCCTTTTTGAGTCCTAGTGGTCATTAGCTTTTGCCCCAGAACCAAATCCCTCCACATCTGCTGCTCATAGTGCTTGATGCTTCCCTCCGGATTCAATTTCAATTGCCACTTGCACCTTAATTTTGACCTCTCTAAGGCTTGGAGGTCTTCAGAGTTTGATTGGACCTGCCATAGAAAATGTGCAGGCAGTTCCAGAGCTACAGCTCCTTAAGTCATTGAATACACATTTTTACATTATGCACTTGGTCCAGCCTAGAAACTCATCTGGTTGGGTGACCTGTCCCTTCCATGCATTTGGAAGTTTCACTCTTTCATGGAACACTGTATGAAGGCAAGGACTTCATTACTTTGCATCATCAGGACTCGGTACAATTTCATCGCAACTTCACAAAATCTTTTTCTTTACTCATCGAGTTGCCCGCTCTGAAAAACAGAAGATACTAGATGTCTTCTGATGAGGATTTCATCTTACGCCACGTTTAACTAATGATCAGTCTCCCTTCACTAGCAATTCTTTAACTAGATAATGCCACCTTTTAGTTTTTGTGATTTCAAAGTTTTGATCAACTTTGACTGTTGATCTCGAAACATATTTGTATTAGCAGGTTCAACCCGTCAGATTACTAATTAGCTTCCTCCACCTCATTTCCACTCTGTATTTGAGAGATTATGAAAAGAGCAATCAGTAACAGGGACGTTGTCAGCTAAAATCAGAATGAATCAAACAGATGAGAGGAACTATTCAATAGGAGCCAGTTTAATGCTGAAACAATAGGAGTGTACTGTCATCATTTATCCAAAGAGACAGTCTCCATATAGCATTTCAACAGAGCACTAGAGTTTGTAAATTGGTGTGGAGGCTTTGAAAGTTATTATATATATAGCTGAAAGGTGATAGCACCAGTCTGGACTTTGCATAGAAAACCCAGCAGCTCCCATGGAATTGGATGCTTCCTCCATAGTCAGTGCCACCATACCACACCATAACCAATTGCTTTTTGCTCTAAAACCAACTTATCCTCACTCACAAGTAAAATCCCATTAAAAAAAAAAAAAAAATCTGTGCTACAATAAGCTTCATTTTCATTAATCACCACTATTTCATACTCAGCTCAGATTTCAAGAGCACTTGATTGCCTTTTCTTTCCTGATACCCAGAGCAGGGAACACGGTGACAGAACCAAGGTGTGGGGCAGGGGTCACTTTGGACTTCTCGAGATGCACCAGGGCAGTTTATTGCAGCACCTCCCAAAGTGTGTGATCTGCATTCTGGGAGAGTACATCAAAGCTTGAATTGAAGTTAGTCGGAGTTTGGGCTGCAGAAGGGATGGAGGACTGGGTTCACAGCACTGCTCTCAGGAAGGTTGTGTGCATGTGTGGCGTTAAGCATTAGCGAACAGTCTGTTACATGTTTTGGGGTTATGTTTCTGACAAAGCACAGTCTGGTTGCATTTTCTTCATAAAACATTTATAGCTGCCTACAGTGGTAATTATACATACAGAGATTTATGATTAAAATGTACTAGCACTTCCTCTTTTGACATCTTAATTGTTTTTTAAAATTTTAGCAAAGACCGTCAAATTCTTTGCATAATATGGAATGGTCTCCAATGTAAATTATGTTAAAAAAGAAGTAAAAACATGTCTTATTTGGTGGACAAAGACACTTGTAAACAATTTCAGAAGCAAAACAGGCAAAGAACTGCACTGTGTTTAGATGGCAACACATGAAGAACTGAAATGAAATTAGTATGTTGCTGTTCAGCAGTTTCTCTTCTGTGTTATAACCACTTTATAATCAACTTCTAGGATTATTTCACAGTTACTCTTTCAATCTCTAACATGAACACAGAATATTTGGTATTCCTGGGAGGAAATTTTGAACAGGCTGAAAAGAGTTTTACAACTCTCACCAAGTCTGTTACTTCATTTCTTGGTTCAGATTCTATATATTCAGCAAAATATTTAACCTTATTTTTATACCTTTCACTGCATGGATACAGTCACATTTTGTACCCCACAGTTAAGTTTTAAATCACCTCTTCTTTAGAGCACAGGCACTCAGGATTTTTATATTGGATGGAAGGGCAGCAAAATAGCATTAATACTTGCTGGGCATCAAAATAACCTATGGTAAAACAACAGCACACAACTGCTTTGGAGGGTTTTTTCCCCCTTCTAGAAATTCTTGAGTATTTACAAGTGCACAATCCCATGAGTCATCCAAATAATCTCAATTCTGAGTACTCCTGGACCACAAATTGCGTGACTCTCTCTAATCAATTGACTTTTTGCTGGATCTGTTTCTGTGCATAAACATGGGAATGGCAGCAGTTACACTGCCATATTTACACTTGTGGAGGTCACAGGGATACTTGAGGAAAACTCAGCTAAGATTTGTTTGTGCAGTATTTCAAAAAACAAGGAATGGTGAATTGCTCACTTTTTAGGCAAGATTTGTATGTAACTAAAATTAAAATATTATTTTCTTATTTTTTTATAAGTGTAGAATTATACATATTTTAAAATTAGTTTAAGGGAAAGCTCTCCAGAACATTTTTTCAAAAAAATAAAAGAACTGCTCCCAAAGGGATAAGGAAAGCAAAAACTCTTTGTTTGATTTATTTGTGATAAGGTCCTCCAAAACTTCATCTTTTATGACTTGAAAAAAAGAGATGTACACAACACTCCTAACCTCCTGTTATGACAGTTTATGTTTCCTATCCAGCTTATTTAACTCAAATGCCTGGGAAATAGACACAATTACCACCTTATGGAATGCTACTTAACTTTAAATGCTCCCCTCTGAATAGAAATCCACTTTATCTTCTCAGAGTTATTCCAGTTTCTCAGGAATTATTTCCTCTATAGGCTCCTGAAATGCTCTTGCTTCATCATTTAAAAATTTAAACTAACAATTGTTCAGAAATATCTTTTATTAGAACAAAGGCAATTCCCATGCAGTGGATTCTGTTCACAAGGGCTCGTACAAAGGAGCTGCATACTATGCCCATATACAGCTTTAATCATTCACTCTTTCAGCTGTTATCAATTTAAAACCAATGAAACTCCCACACTGAGTCCATTTGAGCAGTCAATTTTAATATCTTGGGGCATCTGTAGTTATTCTGAATTGGCTGCAAAAGCAGAACTAACAAGTTAAGCTCTAACCATAAGTCTACATCAGGCTGGTAAACCATACATCAAACACCGACAGTTAGTCAATACTGTAGTATGGAAAACCAACAAGCATTTTTAAGAAGAGCAATATATTCATAATATGTTTGGTGGTATGGTTTACATTACACATCCCTGTTATCTGTACGTTAAAAGTTCTGCTGGAGATGGTGGGGTGTGTGACAGCTTCGCACAGGGATATAAAACCAGACACCAGAATGGACATTCACAAGTTGTATGAGAGAAAATGATGATAATTGCTGCAATGAATTGCTCGTTCTGGGGAGCTTCAAGTTTTCCCTGAGCTTGACAGGACTACTTTTTTTTTTCTTTCTTTTTAGTAGCTCTCTCTGGCTACAGAAAAGCCACTAACCCTGGGCTGCAGAAATCTTGACTATGGGAGACAATTCTTCTGGAAAAGAAACAATTAAAATAAAATCACTAAAGCCACATCCTCACTGAGAATGTCATTGTTTAACTGTTTTGGGTGTACATGGATGAGACATGGCCACACTTGGAAGAACACATACTTGTGTTTTTTATTAAAAAAAAAACACAGGGAAGGGCATGGCCAATACTCCGAAGTCTCAGGAAGAAGCCTAAATTCTGGCATGAGAGGAGATGGTATAACAGTACAATGCCCAAGTTTTTAGAAATGGGAATTATATCTATGTAATCCTGTGCCTTTCAGGAACACAATTAACTGTGCAACACCTGGATTTGAAGTGCTGGACTAACAGAGCTTTGCACCAACATCCAAGTAGTTTTTTTTCTTTGTGTCTGTTTGAATGTTGGGAGAGGGAAGGAGAATGAAAAGGGAAAATCAGAGATGAATGTACAAGGAGAGGGATAGGACAGTAGGCACCAGAGCTGTGAACTTTTGCAGAGGGAAGTCACGAATTTGGAGCCATATTCTTAAAGGTGACTTCTTCTAGCTGCACTATCTGTAGTCAGACACATTAAGCCAGACGTTAAAGTGACGATGATTCCAGACTGGGGCTCCAAATAATGCCATGACACTTTTACAATAAGTGGGGCAGGTCTTTAGCTGAGTGAAGTCGGCGAGGTTGTCAATGGAGCTTCCCTGATTTATGCAAGCTGGGAATCTTGCCAGTCCTTTTAATGTGAAGATTTACTATATATCGTTGATCCGTGGTGGTCATCAATTAAAAAAAAATTACATTTGTGAACAGTTACTATTAAGTGGCATATGAGCTGCCAGATTTGTTTCACATTCTCAGAAAAAGGGAAAATAGTAACACAGACACAGGTCTCTCTTAAGAAATTCTGGTGTTTTACTGGGGACAAGAGCTTGCTTGAATTCAAAGAGAGGGTGTCTGCTGTACTACTCAAAACACTTCTCCCAAAATGAGACATTTAAAATTTCTCTGAATCATTTTTTAGCACCATGTCAAAGCAAGAAATCACTTTGTTCAGTGTCTGGTCATCCACAAGGTTTAGGAAAATTGCTTCCAAATGTCCATATCAAAGAAAGAAATACCCTTGTGACCCATTGTCCCTGCAAGTCAAAGGAAACATTTCCTAACTTTCCCTAAGCTCTGATGTGCACCAGAACACTTGCAAAATTCCTTCATAATCTGCAAGAATTACAGAACACACCAAAGGTGGGCCTTAATCTGCTCTTTTGGACTTCTCATGAGCATTCTGCTCATTACATTGAACTACTCCAAGGTCCAGTGAAACATATGATACAATAAAGACATTTTCCCTTGCCTGGAAATGGAATGGTTGGAGATCTCTGTGCTGTGATCTGCACAACCACCAGCATATGCTGAGCCCTGTTCTATAGGCTATCAAGCCAAATCACAGCTAGTTCCTTTCACTAGCAATTGAATGGCTTTTATTTTCATCTTGAAACAGTTGTAACCATTCCAAATTTTATGCTGTTTTGGTTTTTGCCTTAGCTTATGAAATACATTCAATGGAGTTCCTTCGGTGTCTAGCTTTTGGGAAAGAAAGATCCACCCTAAAAAAAAAAAAAAGAAACCTAAATAAATTTCTTACCAGCTGCATAGCTTCATTTTCCTCATTTCCCACAGTGTCATTTTTGTGAGGTTGTTGCTCATGTTTTTTTACTCTTTGCTGAGAGTGTGTTTTGTGATAGTCTACTACTGACAAAACCATCACAGCTTTAAAATCACAGTTTCACAGAAGTTTCTTTTCCTTTGTTGGTCTAGAAAATCTCAGAAATCAGGATGTTAGGAGGCCAACATCAAGCTGAAGGTTGGCAATTCATTCTGGGTAATACTAAATCATGACAAAGCTCAAACATAAAGATCAAAGTTCAATTATAAACTATAAAGTCGTTTTAAAAGAGAAGATTTATATATTATTTTTCTAGCATATTAGTGCAGATTCTGTAAATTCTGAGAATATTTCAATGCCTAGGAACCAAGGAACCCTGCCCTAGCGTATAAATTTGAACAGTTATTCTCAAAATAACACTGCTCAAATGGCAGACATGGGACATGCCTCTTATTTACTATTTCTAGGTTGTGTGCATGTGTATATCTAAGAACAGAAGTGTGGTTAGAGACACAAACACATTCCACAATGTCCCTGTATTGCACATCATCTCAGAAATGCTTCAAAAAGCTTCGAGACCAAGGATATTTTGTGTAAGCATGAGTGAGATGTAACAAGGACAGATGATCTTCATTAGAGCTCTGGCTGGAGCATGAAGAGCCCCGGTCACCAGCCCATTGCAATGATTGAAGCCAACATGCTGTTCCCATTCTGGCTTCTTTTCTGCCCAGGACTAGAAAGCAAATGGGACAATGATGGCAAAAGTAACTTTTTGTCATGCAAAGTGTCAGTGCATCTTCATTTTCAGATCAACATGTAGCTAACATTTAACCATCAGTCTTCTACTTTCCCTGGTCTAAGTGTTATCGTCCTTACTATTTTCATTTAACTCCCTACTTTACTTTCTACATGGATATCTGCTACACTCTACACAAGCAAAGTTTGGGTAAGAGTTAAATGACAATCACATAATTTCTAGATTTCCTGATAACAGTGTTGGCAGAACAAAGTACCCCAGGAGATCAAACTGCTATTTAATTTTGAAGCCTGTATTCCCAAATTTGGTTAATGTGGAGAAATGTGTGGAGTCTCCCGGCCAAGTGTGCACGCATCAGCGACTCACTGAGCACAGGACTATGTTTAAGTGAACTTACCACCTTAAAATGTATTTACTCATGACTATAATTTACGTGTTAAATTTATTGGAGTTTTGGTTCCAGTGTGACATACAATGTAAAAAATCAATATAGATTTGAGAGCTTTATAGTGCCCCTGGCAAATATGAATAGCACTTGATGAAAAGTGAAGGTTTTCACAGCACCTACAGTGCCACTGCATTGGAGTAATTAACACCACACGCTTCACAGATATTTATATCAATTCTTCACCAGCACACAGAACAGCTCTTTGTCAGGAATTTGGTACCAAGATGTCCTGCAAGGCTTTATACACACTTTTATTACAAGCCCCTATTTTAAGGGATTTACAATTCTGACAGAAGTATTTCCCTATGGAATAAAAGGTCGTAGGCATGTTCTGAGAGCTGGAGGAATTTTTTCTTGTAAAAATTGGTTAACATTTTTTCCCCTTAAGAATCCAGCAAATAAATAGTTCTGAGGGCTTTCTGCAACCATTCAAGTCACCTTTAGAAAAATAAATAGATGCATCTTATAATATAAAAATTTGGCAAGCTTTTCATTGGTAATCTGGGTGGTTGCATTTTGGATTTAAAAATATTCTAATAGGAGACTAAAAATTAACATTTAAAAGTGGTCTCTGCATAAGCACTGCAACTGCATTTTCATAACATTTTAACAGATTAAGGGGATAAACTGTGGTGAAGACAATGAAGGAACCTTATCAAATGAGCATTTCACATAGACTTACCGTAGATTGGAATTAAGCTGTGCTAACGAATCCTGCCTCATTTGCATGGCCAAAACCTAATCCTAATGAAACTTCATGGTAGATAACTAACATGTTTTCTTCATAGCAACATTAGTTTGGTAATAAAACTGTGCCGGGTACAGATTCTGAGTTACTGAGCCACAAATCAACAGCACCTCTGTTATCCATGGAAAAAGTATCCCAGGTAGAACAAAGTTAAGAGTTTAATGCAGCTCAAGCCAAGCCAAATTCATCTGGCTTTCCTAGAGAGATATATTAGAGGGTGGATTTGAGTTATGCTAATGAATCTGGATCTGTTAGCAGGGATCACATCTGATCCCTGTATAACACTGCAGGAGATTCATCAGCCACACTTTATTAAACTAAAAAAACCCCAACTTTTAAATCCAGAAATTAAAAATCTATAAATTACTCCCCTTTTACTGTAATAACTGAAACAACTAACATGATGCATTCAAATCCCACCCTCAACTCACAAAGTACTTTATAAAGGAAAAACCCTCTGAAGTACTGAAATCAGTTACTACAAATGTGTAAGGACAGATCCTGAAAGTTTGGTGTGCAGATGTGCACACCTCACACACACATATTGACACAAAAGTGACATTTTTCAAAAGTTTCTGTGTCAGCTGGAAGCAGAACCCCATAACTGAGGCACATCATGGTTTCATATAATGAAAATTTCCTTACAGTAAACAACACTGCACTGAGCATCTCTGCACGTATCTAAAACATAAGAACTCAATTCATCAAATCTTCTTCTCTCCAGACATGGGCCCAGCTGGTGTTGAACTCTTGTAGCTGCTTTAGCTTATTCTGGCTGGGGTCAATCTCTTGGCTCAGACAAGTTTAATACACACTAGGAACACCCCTTGCCATTTTTGACACATCACTGGAAAACTCACACTCCAGAGATTGACAGGGGCGGCTGGCAAAATGCCCCTTTCTAGTCAATTTGCATGTGCAGTTGTGGGTTTCACACATAATAATTTGGGAGTGCGTAAACTTTTCAAGCATTATTCCAGACAATATTTAAAAACACAGCTTTACTTGGATGTTAGTGGTCAGAATGCTACTGCCTTCAAGTTAACTACTAGCCTCTCAGATAAACACCTCTTGGATAAACTAACAAACACATTTTATCAGAGAAACAATTTTTTAAGAATATGTGAAAGTGATGGCTGACCAGCTTAGAAAGAAATTGGAATAGGAAAAAAACCCCACAGATTCAAAGCATTTCTTATTCATTGACATGTATTTCAAATTTTTAAAAATTGATTTATTGGTGAGATAGAAAAATAATGAGAGAGGAAAGCAGAAAGTCATTCAACAAATTAGTCAGCACAGCATCTGAGGGTCCTATATTTGGTTCTAAAACATAAAACTATATTGATATTCTTTTCTTAAAAAGCAGTGGAGTTGTGCAGCATTTTGATTTGCATTGTTCACGGTGTTAAATGGAGGGGCTTCTACCACTTGCACACCAAAGCAGAAAAACTGGAGGAGCAGTCAGATACCACAGAGGTAGATGAACCATACATTGATTCTTTTTTCTTTATAGTTCAGCAGTGTGGTATGAGACACAGCAACAAAACCGTATTTAAGAAGTGCTTGTCCAATGTACTGAGTCAAATATTCATTTGTGATTTTTTAAATTTTTACACCAAAAAGAATAGAAGACTGAACACACCTTTAATAAGTCCCTTTTCTTGCAATGTTTTCAATGAGGGTCTTCGGGAGATGAACTTCTTTAATCTGCTTTTAATTCGGTTTCTGTCATTTGTGTCAGAGGCACTGTAGTTCAGCCTGAAAACTGAAGGAAATCAAAAGAGAAACTTTTAGTGAAACGGTATTTCTAAATTAACAGTAGGTTTCTGAGATATCCTGAGAAAAGAGTGGCCATAACCACCCTGGTAAGATCCCAGTCATGCGGTAGGTCAGCAGCGTGGCTGGTTGGACACTACAAACCATCTGATTAATACTTTTGTGAATAAACACGACGAGTTCACTCTGCCGGTTACGCGCAGAGCTCTGTTATTTATTGCCCATAAGTATTTGGATGGTGACCAGTTTGCTCATGAAGTGTTCACGAATCCCACAAGTTTCACATGGGTGATTTTTCAGCTCCAACTCCAGGCTCCGAGTGTGCTACGCACTATTAGCTGTGCACTCCTAGCAATGAGAGAGGATGGATGGTCACACCACCAGTGAAGGACTGGATTCTCTTGCCAAGATGGATTAAGCGTTATATATATATATATATATTTAATGCACTTATAGAAAACATGGCTGTGTGCCACGAAATGTGTGCAAGACGCATTAATTTATGGAAAGAAAAGTATTCCCGTCCTAATGATTATATTTTATTATATTTAAGCATTTACCAAACTGAGAAACAATTTGAGCGCAATTTATTCCTGCTCTGTGTCAAAAAGACATAGAATCCAGCTGCAGAAAATCCCCTGGAGGAGGTTTCAAAGGCATAAATTTAACTTTTTCTCTGCTGAGGTGCTTACAGGGCACTGGGATGGCTATCAAAATAGTAAGGAGGAGAAGTTCAGCATGTTCCAGAAGCAGCAGAGATGCCATGGGGAGACCGTTCATAGAGCTTTTCCTGAACAAGCTGTTTTTAAAGATTTTTAACAAATCACCTGAGATTTGCCACCCTTGAATAACTCTTGTTCAGTATCTTGAGCTCTGTCATTGTGCCCATTTCTGACTAGTTTAATGGGCAGCCAGAGTGGTGCATCCTCCCTTGGCAAAGGCCTCCAGCTTGGAGAGGGGTGGGCTTCTTCTTTCCAAGGAAAGAACAGCCTTCTACCTTCTCTTGGAAATCAATTAACCAATTAATCAATCAATCAATCCACCAAAATACAATATTCTCCACAAGGTGCGTTGGCAGGAGCCTGGTCCATTGTCCCTTTGACAGAATGTCTAAAGAGATAATTTAGCTGCAGTTGCAGACATGCTCCCTTCTCTCCCCATGCAGACTGGACCTCCCCTGTAATGCAGCAATCTTCAGACAGAGGGTCCAAGCAAAGAGAGAGAACAAAATTAAAAGTATGATCGTTATTATCAGTCTTTTCTTTTTTATCAAGGCATTTTGCATTAGTTTTAAACAGAAACAGAACATTTAAAGGTGCACAATTACAAAACAATGGCGAGCTAAAATAGCTGGTTAAGCAACAGCAACAACCCTGGAATATTGTGGTTTACATTACAAATCTGATTTTAACAGCCAAACTTATAAAATGGTTTATGCTTTGCTGTTGTCAAGGGAGAAAAACTTGCCAAATTGTTCATTTTAAGTAAATAGAACATAGCCAATTAAGGAAAGCAATATTTAAACACATGCCTACAATGATCAGAGCATAGTTTGCTTCTGATTTCACTACTGATTTTAACAGAAGAGTGTTCCATTTTCCCACAGCACTAAAATGACCCCACACATACTTCCACAAACTAGTAATCACACAGGACAAATAAAAGGACACTTTACTGGAAAATACATGGCTTGGTACAAGAATCCATCACTTATGAAAACTGAAATTCACATTTTTTAATGGCAGCATTCCTGGAGAGATGTATCATAGAACATAAAGATTAGCATTCAATTGATAGTTGGTGCTTTTTTAACATTATAGCAGAGGACTTTTTGTTCAAAATTGAGCAATCCTTGGCAGGGACAAGCTAAAATTCCAAGTCACTTGGCTGTGCTATAAAAAGAACAACAAATGGATGTTTCTAATTCTGCATCTTAGTGGTACTTTGAAACAGTGAAGTAAGTTGTATTTAGTTTGGGGTCTCTTTTGTCGCTCAGTGTCACTCAGTCCATAGCAATTCACAACCAGGTTGGCTTTATCCTGAAGTTTCCCCAAGTGATGTAAATGATGCAGGAGTGAAAATACACTTTAAGTCCATCATTTGCCTGCCACTTTTCCCATTCTGGGGGCTCTGAAGTGTTTTATGCCCACTTTGAGTCTGCACCAGACTGCAAGAGTTAAGGTGTTCCAAGTGGAGTACATGTGGTCATCCTGTGAAGGGTAGGACATCAGGGTGAACATCCCTCTCTTTAGAAAGACAATTAACCCAGCTGGAAGTTTTATACCTGAAACAGCAATTATGGTGTTAAAACTACATCTAGAGGTAGGAATAATTATTGTCATGGATATCTTTGTATGTACCACGTTTTGCTGTATGAAACACAGTTTAAAACAACAGTTGATGAATTTCTCATTTTATTCTATTAAATACTTGTGAGTCACCAGAAAAAAACTCCAAGCCTCACAGAAATTTAAGGGTTTAGATAGCATGTTCCAAAACCAAGCTTAGGCAGAAATATTAATGTTGGGATCCCACTCAGAAATATTCCTTCTCTTGCCAAACAATTCTTCTCACAATATCCCCATATTAAAATTGTTGTCCTATTATGTTTGGAAAGGCAAAGAAGACCAAACATTAAAACAAAACAAAACAAAACAAAACACAACAGGTATAAAACTCAAAAAGCACAATAAATATTTTTTTAACACTTTCTTTTTTACATTTTAGGTTCTGAATTTGGCCAGAAGTATCCTACATGAAAGAGAGCTGGCAAATATCAAACAACATAAAAAAGGAAAAGTCAGTTCCACACAGAAGCAAAAATAAGACTCTTAAGGACTGACGTACAAAATAATAATCATTTTTTTTCTGCTTGTGCAAGTGCGTGCAAGGACACTTCATCAGCAAAAATGTAAGCTGAATATTGTCTGATTTTCATGTTTGGCTGGTAGTAAGTTAAAACCTTTAGATCTAGAAAAGCATTTCTGATTACTTTTGATATTTTATTAGACCTCCATTATTCCACAGGTTTGAAAGGTGTGAAAGGACCAATGAAATAATGGCAAGATCTTTTCCTCAATTCTCAATATGTATAAAGTCAAAGTAGCTAATGACAATAAGGAAGTGCTCTTCATGTTGGGTACAAAACATAAAGTAGTATAAACACATTTTTAGGTCTAAAAGAAAGAACATATCTTTGGTCCTTAGCACTGTAATAACATTGGCTGACTTAGAGGGGATAAGTACAAGTTAAATGCTCAGGGGAAAAATAAAAGAAAAAAAAAAAAAAAGCATTAAGCAAAAACTGACCTGTACTTTTCTGCCTTGTAAAAATTGTCTGAATCCTTATTCAAATCTAGCCTTAATAATAGCATATAAATAGTAGAAGCATGGAAGGCAAGAATGAATGCAACACCTCCCAGTGACGCAGGTCTACAGAACACAAAGGAAGTTTTGAGATGTACAGATGAATAATTACTTTTTACCATTCAATGTCCTGCATTGCAACCACAATGCAATGAGAATAAATTTTCTATAGTTTAATCAGGATTAAGCAGTGACCAATAAATTGCAGGGTGAAGCTACAAAAGCCTTTCTCCAAGATTTTGGCATGGCAGCCTCTCACAGAGGTAGGCAAGGCACTGAACTCTTCAGAGCCAGGATAAAAATGTTTATGAGATTACTTCCTGTGAATTTAATCATGCACCTAGATAATGTATTTCTAACAGAATGTTTTTCCTGGGTGTGATGTTCTGAGCAAAGCCTGGATGATTCAGAGTGTAAAATTTTTTAATATGTCCTAAACTCCATATTTTATTGGCAAGACTTTGTAACTCCCTATAACATGATCTCAGATTCCTTCCAATGACTTTTATTTCACTCTTAATTTACTCTGCATTTGTACATAATCTCAGGGGTTTACCTATGATTAATTCCTGCCAGGTACAGTGTATCTGAACACTTCCAATGTGTTGAAAGCATTGGTTTTTGAAGAACTATCCATTAATGACTTTCTGAACTGTGACAATGGATATTGACAGTGCTTGTCAGACTAAAGCACTATTGATTGTCTCACATCATGTGTATTGCAAAACCAATTTCTTTCAAGCACCTCTTCCTAACTGAAATACATTATTATGATGCCTATCTGTTTATTATAACACCCAAAATTACCGTATGTAATTCATTTGGATGGAAGGAGCAGTGGGAATGGATGGGGTGTTAAAAGATTTAAATATCTTTACATTCCTAGCTTCTCTTCCATTAGCCTTTATCTCCAGGAAAAAAAAAAAAAAAACAAAAAAAAAAACCAAAAAAAACAAAAGCAATTGTCTGGGCCATCCATATTTTTTTTAGTATTCTTCAAAGACATTAAAATTTTGTGAAGTTCTTAGAAAGACATGAGTTGTAGTGTAATGATAACACTCATAAATGGAGTTAAGGTAATTATTTCCCAAGGAATACTAAAAATGACCGGCCTGAGCATTCAAAATATAGAACACACTGACCAAAATCCTTGCTGGAACTTTCTTAAAATACATATGAACAGATCCTTGTGCTTAACTCTCGTGTCTGATGTATTAAAATAATAATTTTCTAAAGTCCTTTACAGACTTGTAACCAGAGTCCTCAGTAACACCTTGCAGGACTGAAACAAAGCTGAGATGGCAAAAGAGGGAGGCAGGAATAGGTCTCTATGACTTTGGAGAAAGAAAGTGCCAGTCTAACAGCAGTGCTACCACATATGTGTGAAACCATTAATTGGAAGGAATTAATTAGTTAATTAATTAATTTCAAGTAGTGGGAATGTTTAATTGCTGAGTGTCTTATATTTCTGAAGAAGCATATCTTAATGTGCAGACGTGTATGATTATGCCTACATTCTAAAAGACACTGTAATTTAGTATATTGACTCATGACTTCGTTTTATTGGATACCACTGGAATCCAGAATTCAACATTTCATCAAATTTTTTTGGCCTGCAGCACATGTGAACCTACTGTCAGTCCTTTAAGGAAGAAGCAGCATGCATCATTGCCTGTAAAAATAGACAGGTTTTCAACCAGTACCAGAGTTTTGAAAGTGACAAAACCAAGTCCTACTTCCTTCCTTTTCTTTGTGATGCTCTGAGATGGAGCCAATAAAATCTGCTCTCTAAGGATAAAGAATTCACCTCACCTTCTTTATTGAGTTAGGGACTTTTGCCAGTCATCCTGTTTTATCCCTTAGTAAAATCCCTGGGCATGTCTCTGAATTATACACACTATAATTAATTTTTTTTTTGGTAAAAGAGTAGAATGAGAGACAGGTACACAGTCAGCTTAAAGGCGTTAGAAAAACAACTGAGGGGGGAAAAAAATCAAGAATTGGGTATTGCTTCTTATCATTTTTTTTATAATCTTCAAAATTACAGATTATATATTATTATTGTTACATATTATCAAAATGTGCAGCATCAGAATGGGTATCTCCTTCCAGGAGAGGCTCAGAAGATTTTGTTTGATTTGGCACCAAAGGACCTGAAGTCATTCAGGTTTATGGTGCAATAATAGATATTTGCCACAGCAAGTATATCTACATTTACAGATGTTTATGAAGTAAGCTCAGAAATAAACAATAGGAAAAAGAAAACAGTGATTATATAGCACAAATAATTTTTCTGTAATATGACAGTCTAACAACCTAAGTACTCAGTAGTGTCATTACACTTTGTGAAATCTGCATGCATTAGCAGTAAAGATTCAATAAAATGGCTGTATAATTCATATTTTGCATCATGCTCTTATGCTTATAAAATTTAAAAAATAATTGTCCCCCTAATAATAAATGGGAATAAATTAATAGCATGTTAAACATCACTACACGTTTACATTGTAAAATAAAAATGCCATTCCCACACAGCTTTTCTTAGTGGTATTTGCACCATAAATATTTAGAAACGTAAGCAATATTTCTGAGTATATACTGGATTTATAAGCACAGATCATACCAGACACATTTCTTTAATAAAATAAATATTTTTTTTTAGAAAAATTAAAATGTAAGAGGCCAAATCTATCTGGATTTCAGTTGTGCATTTTATATGATGCCAAATAGGAAATGATTAGTTAAACTAGTGAAGATGTAGAGAACTAAAAAAATAACTGTGAAATGTCTAAATAAGGTATTAAAATGAGCTTTGTTGAAAGAAGAACTACTGTATTGCAGGGAAGTTACCAGTGGAAGTCCTGAAATATTCTTGCAATAGCTCTTTGAGTTTTCATTAAAGACTTCAGCAGGAAAAACAGAAGCATTCAAAAAATTGCTTGCTGACTCAAATTTGGAAACATCATCAGCTGAGACAAGAATTTGGGATTTCAGGCAAAAACTTGGTGACGTTGAGACTGGAAACTGGAATAAACAGATTAGAACTATCCACAGCATGGTTAGAGAAGGATTGGAATTATGGAATCATGGAGTCATGAAGGTGGGAAAAGACCTCTAAGACCATCAAGTCCAACTCTTCCTCAGCACTTCCAAGCCCATCACTAACCCATGCTCTCAAGTGCCACATCTACACATCTTTTCAAGATTGCCAGGGCTCGTGACTCAATCACTACCCTGGGCAGCCTGTTCCAGTACCTGACCAACAAATCCAAAATATTTGATTTAAATTAATAAAAAATAATCCTCTCTCATGAGTGTATAACCATGGACCCATATGTGGGGTGGAAATTCCTGGCAGAAGAGGTGCAGGCAGCAGCAGTGAGAAGCACCAGGAGGAAGAGGCTGCTGAGATTTTGGAAGGAGACAGGGAGCTTGGCATGTTTGGCCAGCTGGAAAATGGCTGGGAAGAGCTGGGATTGTTCTCTATGAATTTGCTGGTGGGGGTGGGAAAAGGAGCAGGGGAGGAGAAGAGGACAGCAGGGAGGGAGAAGAGCTGTTTTAACTGAAGAACAATGTTGGCATGAGAATAGATGAGTATAAACTGGCCATAATATGAAGTTATAAACCACCCTTTTAAAGAAGTCGTGGTGGCAAAAAAACCTAAAAGAATTTAAGATGCAGCTTAATAAATTTATGTATGAGGACACATAACACGGTACCTTGTGACAGGAGAGACTGGACTAGATCACCCAGGACTTGCCAAGCCTTTCTTTCCACAATTTTTTTTGGTATTGTCACAATATTAGAAACATTATTATACAAACTTAACTCGAGTATAAAAACCACAATGCCAGAAATCAATGAATTCATTTTATTCATACAGTATGACCAGTTTATGTTCATCTAATGTAAAACATGTGGGGTTTGGATGAAATCTGCTGCAGCACACAAAGTCAGAGTATTTAGAGTCTAGGAGGAGAGAGCACAGTGTACTCGGGAAGGGGAAACTGGTCTGCCCAAGCTCATGTCAGGGATTAGAACCTTTAACACAGCCTTTTTGCAAAAATATTCCCAGGAGAATACTCAATGGATGGTCGAACACATAGAAATTGGAGAGTGGTCCTTGCCCTTACCTAACTGGATGAATCAGTGTTTGCAGCCACACAGTCTTATCCCACCCATAAAATGTGACAATTACTGAGAAAAAGAGCTGCAGTATTTGAGTTAATGACTTTGGAAGCTCACATACATCCTATAAAATATTATTTAAGAAGACTTCACAAAACAAAAAAGGAATCCCATGCAATTAGAGGTTGAGGAAGACAGAGCAAGATTCTGTAGACTATTTCCAGATTAAGTTGAACAAGTAATTTACAATAAATAATGCATTCAGGGGCTTTCTGATTATGGAGTTCTGTTTACTTTCTTCTGTTGTGAAATATATGCAAATAACTTTCAAGTCTTTAAACTTGCCTCCTGAGTTAATCTGAAAAAAAACCTTTTCAACCTTTTGCAAATATTATGAATAGTCATCTCTTCCACTAAATTGCTCAGGCAAAAGGACAAGAAAACAATATGGTTCCATTTTTACCAGGAGCACTGGGCAGATTTACACCAAAATAAAACCCTTTTAGGGGGCTGGGTGCTAGTAACTGTGTGGAAATTTTACCTTAAAATCCTACATATAATTCTGTCTTGTGCATTTGGAAGCAAATTAATTATCTGCAGAGAACAAGGGAGTCTTGTATTTATATCAGCCTTGTTAAGAATTATACAAATGTTTCATATATTGAAATTTTGACATGTGCTTGGATACTGTGTTGAGCCTCTAATTCAGATCCAGTCTTTTGGGACCCTTCCAGAAAGAATATCCTACCAATGAATTTCCTTTTTCTTGAAACTTTTATCATTATGTTTCATTCTTCTAAATTTTAAAAGTAAATTATTTTAATATTTAATTATATTCCCATTGTACTCAATCTCTGATTATACTCATAACCTTGTATTTTTTGACCCATAATGAACCTCTAGTGTTTCTTATACAATAAAGGACAGAATTAATTCATGGTGCCCGTTATGAAACCAACATGTTAAAACTGTTTATTTCCAATGAGAAGCAGTAGTGACATTCAGCTCTATATTTGCTGTTTCAAACCACAAGTTCCAGCACATTTTTCTCTTTTAAACATCAAGTTTCATACTTTCCAGTGACGGTAGATGTGGTAGTTTATGAAGGAGAATGGCACACCCATTATCTTTAAAGTAATCAAAAAATATCTAGCCAGAGATCTGAAATCCATTTGCTGTACTCTGTCAACTATACCTTATCAAATTATCCCTACCTCAATTATTTCATTAGAGTAAGAACAACAACAAAAGATCACCCATGAGCTCATTTGTAAAAGGAGCACATTGTCAGATTTCAGAACTCCTTTTATTTCTTACCTCAAGTGAAAATTCTGGGAAGAATCTCCAATAGCTATGTTCGCATAAAGATAAACCTTAGACAGTCACTCTAATGCCATCAACTAAATTTTATTTTTGAATAGAAATTATTTCCATTTGCTAAAACACAACTGATCTTCAGACTTTTGAGCAGTTGCAGTTCTTTGCTCAGGTAGTGTCCATGTGAGGACACTGGAAAAGCTTCCCTAAAGGTGATTTAGGATCTGCATAAAATAAACAAACCCAAAAGCAGGCTACAGTTTTTTTGGGTTTTTTGTTTTGTTTTGTTTTGTTTTGTTTTGTTTTTTTTTTTTTGTTTGTTTGTTTGTTTTTTTTTTTTTTTGAAGCTAATGCGAATGGAGAAGGAGCCAGGGGAATTACAGGAGGAAAAGAGAAGACCAGAAAGGAGCTTCAGGTTTATTTTGTGGCTGGGACCCCAAGTCTGCCTGGCCCTTGTGCAGGGGCTCAGAGAGGGACACCTCCAGAGATATTGTTGGGCATGTGGTGACATTTAGTACTTTATCTAGTCTCCAGAACAGCTGCACTGGAATAAGCTGCTTGAGCAGGCAAATAGTTACTAATTATCAGGCTATTTTCCTGAAATAAAATCAGGCCAGCCATCACAACAACTCTGAGACACTTCAATCAGCTACTTGTGGGGTTTTTATGGGTGCACTGACTCTCTGTCTGACCAGCCATGGTCAAAATTCAGACAAAATGTTAAAAAGAGCCAATAGAAGACTGTTTTAGCTTTAAAATTAATGTTCCAGCTGACAAACTGTGCAGGGGCTTAACCTACTTTAGAACATATTTAATAGCATAATTTAGCCTCAAAAAAGAAAAGCAAAATAACTAATGATGGACAAATTTAGGGGTCGGATCTAGTTCAGATAAACATTCAAAAGTTCAGATGTTTAACCAAACCTTATCTTGTCCATGAAAAGCCTCAGACTGAAGGGTTCTATCAAATACAAGCAAAGTACAGGAGGTTGTGGAAACTTTTCCTCACAGAAGGAAAACTATTATCAGAGGCCTGCACCTTATTGCAGCACTCACGTGTAAAGCAGTTAAGCATCAAAGAGAAAGCAAAACATTTCAGAAAACTGCTTCATGGTCACAGTAATATTTGGATGAAATCCAATACAGAGAAAGGAAAATAATATTAAGGGGAAAGATAATACAAATGCAATTAGACTATCAACCAATAAAACTTGATAGCTGAAACCTTCCAAGCTTAGAGAGAGTAAGGAAACTGGAGATCAGAGGACTCTGTCTTTTGAAGTCTTGCTGTCCAGATCCTGGGGACCATTATCCAGCTGAGTATTTTAAAGACATTATGAATATTCTGTCACAGAATTAGAAAGCTTTATTACTGTGAATGACCTGTAACTTGAGCAGGGACTGCTACAAATTAATGCCAAATAAACAATTGTTTGGAAAAGGTGAATTCTGCTAACTTAGTTTTCTGGGTTACAACTCACTAGTCAAGAAACTTGCTTTCAAACAGCATTCTCCTTGTGGGTTATTGATAATAGAAAGTATAATTCTAATGGATCCTCTCCATTCTCACATTCTCCAAATACAAACAAATTTTTGAAAACTCTCTTAGAAAAGATGAGACTGCTGCTCTGCCTTGCCTGGCACTGTTTTTCACTCAGCAGGAAATATCTGCAACAGTACCCCAAAAGAAACCAAATTCAGACAAGAGATCCAGTAAACTACAGTATTTCAGGATCGTTTCTTTCCCTTTCCCCATGTCACCATGATTCAATCATCCTCTTTTCTTAAGCCTCTCCCTCACCTTTTCTTCTGCCTCCATCCCTCCAGCTACCTGTGAAAATAGAAAAAAAATTTGCTTTTCTCATAGTTGAACCCCAAATTCAAACCATCAGATGCCAAAACAAAAGGCACTTTAAACCAGACATCAAATGTCAGTTCAGAAATAACTCTGCGTCTTGCATTAAGAGCAAAGTTAAAACAATAAATCAAGTATTCCACTGCTTGTAATTGTGCCTTAATATCAGTTCTACCCTTGATCCATCATATTGAGTGATCAGATAACACAGTCTAATAATCCAGGTGTTTCAGTTTTTCCATTATTTATTCATTAATTTTTAGTGCTATCTTTTGATTTTCATTCAAACACATCAACTGAAATTTCTTCTTTCAAAAGATGAAAGGAAGGTAGGAACATTATAATACCCTAAAATAATCATCTTGAATTTTAAACAGAAAGGAAGAGGTTATTACATGTGTATTCACACAAATACATATATATATAAACAAAGATTATCTTTGCAGGAACTTCTGAACTTCTAGAAAGCCATAGAAATGAGATGAAGAGTTTGGCTTAAGTGAATGCGTCTGTGGCTTGGACAGAAGACAGTCAAATGTGATCCTGAGGTCATCACCTGCACTGCTCAATTTTTAGTCACCTTTCTGGTTCTTCCAGTATCACTTCTCAAGGGAAAACCTGGGCTGCTCAGGAGCCAGTTGAAAAATAAAAAAATAGGCCTGAGAAAAATCTAAAAAAAGGCCTTTTCTGAATAGGTCACAGCCAGTCTGTCCTAGAAAGAGTGAGCGTGAAGTGATGTGGATCAAACCATGAGTTCCTGCACCTTGAATTAACTCTTTCATTGTAGATAGCCACCAAGACAAAGGCTGTCTTTCCCTGATTTATGTTAGTGCCCCAAATTCTGCTAAATGGCAAATGATCCAGTCTGCATCTGGCTGCCCTCCTGTTCTGCCCTGCCCACATCTGGCCACCTTCCCTTGGGGCCTGAGTCCTTGGACTGAAGAATGACCTTCCTCAGCAAAAATAACTACAAAATGTGATTGCAAAATATATTAACTGTAAAGCTTTCTCTAGTAGGGATTCACACCTGCATGCTTTTAAAATTATTTCTGAGTTCTGTATGAAGTGTCTTCATGAATTTCAAAATAATTCCATTATAATCCTTTTTTGTCTCCAAAGGGCTTTTTTTCAAATGTATTAGCACTGGGGTATTGTTTAATGTTTTAATTTCATTTATTTTAAATGTGTTGTTTGTATAGAGTTGCTCAGATTTATAAAAATGTTACTTCTTTGCTTAAATTGAACACCTTAAAAATTAATTACAAAAACTATCACATGTAGGAGCATATTTTATATTCTATGAAGAGGCTTAAGGCAGGTTTGCTTTTTAGTTTTCATAATGAATGCACTGGATGCAAGAGATTAAAGGACAGCAAAATCTACCTGTCCTTTAAAAAAGTTGTTTACTTTTAGCATCTAAAAAATGGCAATGAAAGAGATAAAAATAATCCCTAGACTGTACCAGGTGAACCATTTCCACATGGGAGACTGAATTCTGCTTTCCAAGTGTGCGGGAAGACCTAAACTTGAATATAAATGCAAAAAACACTGACTGAAAGGGAGATTCAGAAAAGAGTTATTTGAGGTGATCAGAAAGAGAAAAGCAGCACCCTTTTGTAGGAAAGACTACAAAGTCCTGGCTGGCCTAGTTATCAGCCCAAGCAGGGAGTGGCACACCTGAGGCAGAACTGCTGCAAATGAAGAGGAGGCTAAATGTTGCCACAAGAACACAATTGTACCACAAGTCCATTTAGGCTGAAAATTAGAGTGCTTTCAGCTTGAAAACTGAAGTTTGGGAACATTTTTCCAGCCTGAGCTAAGGGGCAAAAGCATTACTACTGAATTTCATTAATTATGAAAGGAATCAAATGAGGTAGTTGTTTTCAAGAACTGGGGAATTGATTCAATGCTACAAAATGTCTGTCTGAGGCAGATAATGCTGTGTTACACTTTTCAATAACAGCAACGCAAGTGAATTCCTCTTGGGTGAATCCTGGGCGCACTTAAGACAATGGCCAATGGAATTAATTAAATGGAGCCAAATATCCTCGGTGGTGAGGGGAGCTGCTCATATGTCATAGCTCTCTCTTCAACATCAATATTTAAAGCCAGCTAGTTGGAACCTTTTACTTAATTGAGAAACAATACAGCATTTAACCCTTCAGTGATGTTCCACCCTTCGGCTTTCAGAGGCAGGATCTGTTTACCCAGCTCGTCAGCAGGCAGCTGGTGGAGCAAAGAGGAGATCCTATAAAACACATTCCTTTTTAATTCCTTAATATGCCCTGTCCAGGAGAGAGTTCCATTGAGTTGGTGTTTAAATATTTGGGATTTGCTGTCACAATTTAAAGTAAATAGATCCTTCTAGCTAGAAGGCCCAAATATATAAGTGATTTCACCACAGGGAAAAAGGTGAGTCTGGAAAGTAGGTATTCCTGTCTAGAGCCTGACGTATAGTCTCTCTAACTGAGCTTAATTTAGACATTTATAACCTAAAAACCTCCTTATTTCTGTCACATTCCTCCCAAAATACCTTGAGGATTGCATCTAGATTAGTTAGAAATAATAGTGAAACCTCAGGATACAGTATAGTGTAAGAATATTTTTTCTGGCCACAACCTTCCAATAGGGCTACTTATTTCAATAAATACCATGAAAGCTTCAAAATTATGTTTAAAGGAGTGATGGACAGGACTGGCTTTTCCTGAATAATAAAGTTCAGCAAGTCCTGCTCACTTGCTGTAGTTCTGACCTCTCTCCAAAGACTGCAGTCTAAAATATTCCCTGTTGCAGTGAGAACGCCTCCATCTATTTAGGTGTTATCTGTTGTCAGCCTCTTATTCCTTCCCTGTGGGGGAAAAGTTATGGAGATGCAAAAGCTGGAGATCTACTGACACATGGTGATGGAAGGTCGAGCAGAGGTAGCTGCATAGTGGGCTGTTTTCAACTATAAAAATTGTGGCAATTGTAGATTTGTACAATCTACATCAAACCTTAGTTTTGCTGCTTAATGTAAGGGAAGATCTACTGGTTATGGAACTAAGAGACTGCACCAAAGCAGTGGAAGACATGTTGGGCAGATGGGCTTGGAAGTGGCAGAGTCAGAGCAGAGTCCTCATTGCAGGAATCTACCTCACTCTAATGCATGGGAAAAAGCCCAACTGCTTGGCTCCAATAATGCCCAAAATCTCATTTTTTGTTTGTGATTGCTTTTTCTGAGGCAAGAGTGTGTCTGAAAAAAAAAAAAAAAAAACCTGCACTTTTTCCAAAATGTAGTTGTCTTAAGGGCTGTGTTAGTATCTGTGGTATGGTAAGAAAAGACTTAAAGCAATCAAGATACACAGTCTCTACTTGCCCCCATATCAAATCCATCTAGAGTGCACATGCAGGAGTTTATTTTGCTAAGAAAATATGTGGTGTCTCTCTCTTCTTTGGAACAAAGAAGAAATATGGATTTGTAACCTTTTCCTTTTCTTTTTTTTAAACTTAAGTCCTTCAATAGTGTTTTGAACAAACCTGAAGAGATTTTAAGACAGACTTTTTGTATTATAACATTCCCCTGGGTCGTATGTATGATCGTCTTTACTAAAGCTCCTTTCAGTCCCAGTTGAATAAATATGCATTTTGTTTCACTAATCTTGAAACAACAGGAATAAAGTTTACCCAGGTCTTTTATACCTCAGAGAACAAAACAAATACTACAAATCTTTAGAGAGAAAGGATATACAGAAGGGCTTGAGGTGAATGTTTCAAAGCAAATACTCTTTAAACGATGTGCAAATTATTTCAGCACTTGAACATGATTTATGAAAGGGGATTAGTCCACTGAAACAAGAACCGAGTTTAAACTGTTGGGTTTCAAAGTCAAGGATGAGAAGTGTTAGCTGGAAAAGGCAGAAGGAACTGGATAGTAATCTATAGTGAGGATTTCTGATTGATTTTCTTTAACTAACTCAATCCTACATTAGCTATCGCTGTCATTCATACTTAACTGTGGTGGGCAGCATAAAATACCTTCTTTTATGATATAATTCCCCATAAAAATGAAGTATGCAATGGTGATAATTAAGTAATAATGAGGTAATTAATAACTCAGTGACTAGCTCTCTATTTACTAGCATGCCCCATAAATGAGCATGAGGAGTGTGAAACAATTAAAGATTATCCAAGCTCAAACAGATAACTTTTCCAGGGAGTTGTGTGTCAGTGAGCAGACCAATGAGTCACAGGTCACATCTATAATAATACATTATATTATATTGTAATATTCCCACATACGCTTCACGTAATGGGTTAGAGCTACTCTTAAATACTATAAAAATGATCACTTTTATGTAATTGTAAAGATTAATAAGTGAGCTAACTTCTCATGGTTCTATAATGACCCTGCTGTTCTAGTAGGTAAAGGAAAATTTAATGATCCTGCTCAGATATGATTAATATCTAACTTTTTCCTGGCTAAAAATCTGGACTTGGTTCAATAAAAATGAATTAAGTGAACATGCATGGGTTTCCCTGCCAAATGTTTATATGGAAGTTGGATATGCCCAATTTAAAAATATGCTTTTCCAACCCAAATAGTAAACTCTGGAAGGATTTTGAAGAGTGAAGTAGAAATAAAACAAAGAATTAAGGAAACATTATATTATAATTGATGGAAACAGGATATTCAAATTCAGGAAAAAATGTAATTTTTTTAAGACTAGTCACAGCCAGTTGTGATTTTGAGTGCAACATAATCTTCTATTATCAGTAGAAGTGACACAATTTGTTTCTCAATTTGGCATGTTTTGCTTCCCACATGCCAATATTATCAATTCTTTGTTGCTGAATCAGTATTTTCTAAGCTTTAGGAAGAGAGAATACCTATACTTAATGTGGCAGAGAAACATAAGACTATAAATATGTAAAAAAATGTTTAGTCCCTGTAGTCCAGATGAGTGATTCCACTCTGCAAACCCAGCATGTCGCATTTTCTTTTCCTGCTTTTTTTTAGTCCCTGAAGCTAAGTGCATTCCTGTTGATGCAATAAAAATAAATGCCACAAACATACAAGATGCAGAGTGACAAAATTAACATTGCAGTAGGAAACTGCATATTTGCAGCTAGTTTTCATTTTGCTTTCTATTTTAATTGTTGCCATTGGTAATGCTGCACTAATATACATTATTGCTTTATGTTTCTTGGCTTTATTAAAAGTAATAAAACTGACCTATATATAACACTAACATTGTAATATAGTAATAGTCCCTAAATAACATAATTTGGCTTTGAACTTCACATTTAACTGAAATAAATGGACCAGGAAGGGGAAAGAATTCAGACCTCATCAGAACTAACAAAGAAATGGAGTGATTTCCAACTTCTGTGCTCTAATTAGAATCATGAAGGTCGTAAAAGACCTTTAAGATCATCGAGTCCAACTGTCAACCCAGTACCACCATCATGTTCACCAGCAAACCATGTCCTCAAGGGCCATATCCACACCTTTCTGGATCACTTCCAGGGATGGTGACTCCACCAGGGCCCTGGGCAATCTGTTAATTAACGCCCTCTTCAAAGAGGTGACTCTGTGTGGATGAAGGACTACATAAGCTACCACAAAATCCAGCCCTCAATAAGCTTGGCTGGGCCAGTAAAAACCCTCTCTACATCCCAAGACATGGTCTCCCAACCTTCTATCTCCTTCATGTGTTAGAGAGGAAGACAGAGAACTCCCAAAGGCTCCTCAGCACTGCCTGTAATTGCAGTGCCTTTTTCTAGGACATATAATGATGTTTTAAAGAAATAAATTTCTGACTTTTTTTTTCCCCTTCTATTTTTACACAGCCCAAACCATGCAAATCCATGTGTTCATGCCCTGGTGCCTGTCCTTTCCCTCCTCAGAGAACAAACAGCCTCAGACAGGAGGTCTTTGCCACAGAAATTCCCAGTCCTGTGCAGGGACAAACCTTAAACCTTCAAACAAGTCCTTGGAGGAAGGTTTAGCTAGGGAAGGACCAATTAGGACCAAGTAGGATCCAGGAGCCAGGAAGTTTTAAAGCTCCACCAAATTCTCCATTTCATCCACCATGTCCATTAAATGACCAAAATGGGTTTCTGCTGCTGTTTTTTTTTTGCCTCACACTCGTTTTACAGACTTAGTTATCTAACAAACTGCCTTCAGAAAGGATTCCGGATGCTTTAGTAATTAACAAAGGATAAATACACACCACGCTCAAGTTTCAAAATTCATCCTTCTGTAGAGAAGTGAATGAAAAAAAAAAAGCAATTTTGGGCAATTTTAAAGCACACAGTCCATGGTTCAATCCTAAGGACCATAAACTCCTGAATTTAACTGTCTTTTAAGAAACTAAAGCAGACTTCAATGCCCAGATGACTTTGTCGCAAATACCTATGAAGGGAGATTGAAATTATGATCCAGGAGTTTTGGGATTTTTTTCCTTGATTTAAAAGATGCTAGGAGGTGTTTTCCCAGACAATGCCATGAGGCCATTCCCTAGGGAAGCACGCAAAGGCTGTGGCATCCCAAGGCCAAAGCATCATCCTTTTGGACTAAAAGACCCATCACTCCCTGTTGAGAGTCCGAGAGGAATTTAGGTAAGAAAAGTATCATTATTTGAGTTGGCTGGTGGCCAGGGTGCTGGGGCTAAGACCCTGATCATTACGGAGAGCGGAAAGGAATCTCAAGCCTGCTGTTTAATATGCATGACATGTCAGCTTTGCTGTCAACATTTCCTTCCACCCCTGCCTTTGTCCACTTTTTTCCACCTGTTGCAACTTGTCCTTAGTGGGGCTGAGAGCTGGAATTGTCTCACTTTGGTATCACATTGTGTCTGGCACAATGACGCCTGGGGTCTCCGACTACTCTTGCTGAGACACTGAAATGACCATGAATAGCAATCATGCTGCCACAACTCACCAAGATGTTCCTTTTCACACATAATCATACATATTTTTTAAAATTCTTAAAGCTGGAGTTGTGGCACCTCCAGCTAGAATTCAAACATGGAGGAGATTTTCCAGGCTGCATGACTAACCACTGGGTTTCAAGTAAAGTGTTCTTGAAGATAAGTAAAAAGTATGCAAGTAGAAACAATAAAAATAATGCAATTCAATCTTATCAATTCAGGCAGTTCCAGCTTTTATGTGGCAAACAAGGAGATCAAATTGCATTTATCTAATATCACAGATTTTTTTTAAATGTCTAAAATATTTCATTATTTTGCTTTGGCAACCTAAAGCTGAGGAACAGATTACTGTTCCCACTACATAAGGAAATAACTGACAACAATTAGTATTTATTCTTGTTGCTTTTGTAATAAAAATAGAATTCCATCACTTTCAAGGAAACCTAAAATATTAATAAGAATGTGATGAACTGAGTAAATGTGACGCCATAAGGAAATGATGGAGAACAGGTTGGAAATATAGTGCTTTGGGAATGGATTGCATTATCAAGCTTGTGATTGTGCATTTTGACAAGAGCAGCCCTCAGATTGATACGGTAGCCAAAGGGCACTCTTCCTACTGCAGAGCTGTTTGTTTCCATCCAGAAGAGGGGGAGCAGAAGGGGAATTGATCCCCTCCGACAATCAATAGCAACTCCAGTCCAGGCTCTTCCACAAGAGGTCACTCCTGTGGGACAGAATTCCCAGATGATGGCCACAAATGGCCCAGAGGATCCCCAAGATGGGTGCATGGGCAGAAAAAGAAGAGCTGAGCTTAGCTGAGAGCATCCACTTGGTTTCACTGCCTAAAAAAAACCTGTCCTGACAGCTCCTGTGGTACTCACACAGTAAGGCCCCTTGGGGTTTGGAGAAAAGAGCGATTCCTGGGAACCTTGTGGTGCACAGACCCTTTCCTTACATCCCAGATTTTTTCCCTACTTCCTAGACACCACAACAGCATCTCTACTTGCACAGTAACCCAGGTACCTGGCTCCATGGGATATAAAACTAGCATGGCGGACCACCAACCAATTAAAACTGGTACTAATTAGGAGGAGTTTTTTGGCAACCTTATGAAAAAAACCCAAAACACCCCTATGGTCTGAATGATAACTAAATTACTTGGAAATTATGAAGTCTGACATTAATTTTTAATATTATCTGTTTAGAGCAACACTTTGGATTGAAAGAAGTGGTGCTGCAAGGCAGTTTTCTTGCGCAAAATTCTTCCTCCATTCTTCTTCTAATGGAGGAGGTTGCTGGGGTGAAAACCATGTTACTTATGACCAGCATCAGTTGCAGAAATTATATCAGTGAAATAGCTGACATCATAAAATAAAAAGTCATCTCTTTCCATGTATTTGAGAACAAGATCACAGTTTTGCATATTTTGGTAACACTCCCCAAGGCCATTCTTGGTTTCTCCTTAGGTCAAGAAAACTTCAATTAGAACATGAGTTGAAACCAAACTGGATGAGAAGCTACTGAAAAGCTGCATGACCAAGAGAACGGCCACCCTCTGAACTTTGGAAATTGAGCCTGGCAGTTTGAGCCCAATTTTCAATGAAAGCAGTGTCTACAGCTCAAAAAGCATAACAGAGAATTACCATTTGTCCTTGTAGTGCAGGCAGAAGCAATTAGGATTAGACAAAAAAGCCAAATTCCTGCTACTAAGTCTCTAGGGAAAGTCTCCCTGGTTTTAAATTAAAGAGTAAGTTACTGAAATGCTTTGGTTAGAATGTACCTGTCCTTTATATACTTGTACTGGTAAAAAAACAAAACAAATAAACAAACAAACAAAAACACCACAAAAAACAAAACCAAAAACAAAGCAATGCAGCAGTATTAAGATTAAAACTTGATATTTTTTGCAACTCCTACTATGCAGATAAGGTAAATACGAGTGAATCTGAGCTGTCTGAATATTTCATTAAAGGTTATCACAACGGGAGGGGGTGGGCTGCTCACACATCAGTTGCTCATCTTCTTTGTTAAACTGGAGGAGTTCTAAGGCGTCATTAAAAATCTCCTTTGTTTGGATTTGGCACTGGCAATAGTCAATAACGTAAAAGCACTATAAAATTATAAAATCATTAAACTTTGCAAGAACTTTATAAATACACTTGCAGATATTGCACATATCTTTGTGCTCTGCAGTCAAACTGGACAATGAAACGACCACCTGTTAACTGCTAACAATGTGTCATTACCAGTTCTCATGCCTTTTTAAAGCAATTTTGGCTCTAGCTGCCGATAATTCTGGCTACGATACTTGTGTGAACATTAAGGGCACAGAAAGCCAAAGGCAGAAAACTGACAATACAGTTTGTGCTTAGACTACTAATAAGTAAGTGAATAATATGATTTTTCTAATTCCACATAATTGCTTGATCTCAAGGGGCCAAAAAAAAAAATGTTCTGAATACATATTTTAGAAGCAATCCAATCTACGGTATTTAAATTCAAGCTTCGATTCAGTGAGATTTCACAGCAGATATTTTCACATTTTTTTAATAGTTTAAATAGCCTTTAACAAAACGGAGGTTATTCAGGATTCTCTAAGGTTTGAAAAGAAACATAGACTAAGTCTCTGTCACTGCTCATAGTCACTTTTTTTGTTTTGTCTGACAAATTATCATTTAAAGATATGTGAGAAGTCTAAATAAATAAATAAAAATTCCCTGAGTGCTGAGACAGTTTATGGGCATTTTGCTATTAGCTACAATAAGAGCAGAATCAGACCCTCAGAACTCACTGTGTTCTCAGTCTTATTTTTCTTCCTCTGAGAAATGCAACGTAAAACCCAGTGCAAAGATATTGGGACAATTTTTCACAAGCCATGTTCAGGCTACTTTATATTTTATAACACAAAGAAAAAAAAAAAAAACAAACCATAAAACCCTTAAAAAAATAAAAAAGAAAGAAACATCTTCAAGATAATAAGAAAACAAACCCCAAAATCCTGTGGTCTGCAAAAAGAGACTCTTTAATGAGTCTCTATTTGTGTGTACGCGCATGCATGTGTGCATATATTTATGATTGTGTGGATAATTATCATTAAAAATAGCTATGTTGGGTCTTTTCAATGCAGCCCTTTTTCTTAACATCTCAGGCTTTGATCCTGCACTGAAATGCGCGCAGGCAAATTCCTACAGAGCCCTTTGGTACCTAAAGTCACCTCAAACCAGCCTGCCAGTCTGGGGCTGTCACTGCGCCGACACCGGGAGCAGGATGTGAATCTCCCACCAAACAAAGGAGGAAAACAAAAATTCAGGGGAGGGGGTGAAGTTAAAAAAATGTTGGGTGAGGGATTCAGGGTCAGCAGCAGCTCCAGCTGCCCACGATCTCACGAGCATCTCGGCACAAACTGGGAGAGTCTTTTCAGAGGAGTAAAGCACGGCCCTGTTAGTTTTAGATCACTTTCTTTCCTAATCACACTGACAAACAATCAACGCCAAACCCTGGAATTTATCTTCTATAAAATTATAGATACATCACTGATTGTTGGCTGTGAAGGATATGTCAATTCTTTCAGCATTTCAGTGTATAAATACACAACAGACAAAATTACTCTGGCAATTTGAGGTATTTTACTAAAATGGAAACAAAGCAACTGCAACAGACCATTAACATAGGGCTCATGTTGCTTATTTTTAAAAATAAATGGCTTAAATAAATATCTTTGCTCCTAAACAAATTTATTTTGCTTAGGAGAGAGTGTCACCCTTTAAAAGTGTGGAGCTAGTAACTGTCTTTACTTAAATGCAAGTTATGTATATCAGTGCAGAACACATTCAGCTTTAAAATTCTCAGTGAACTTCCTTACATTCTGTATGTAATAAAAATTATCTTGTCCTGTAATGCATATTTATTTAAAAAAGAAACAAAAAAAAAAAAGAAAAAAAAAAAGGAAAGAAAAATGATGAAAGAAAAAAGCCTTACTTAACGATTTTCTGTGTTCAGGCTTTGGCTCTTTGGATTCAGTGTCTAAGTTATTCAGTAATTCAATGCTGGAGGATCTTCTGAGTTTGAACTCCAAATTTCTCGATGTAATTCTCTGTTCTTTTGGCTGGGAAAAGAATATATAGATATGTATATACATATGTGTATGCTTTTAATAAAATTATTATTTGTAAGAATGAAACGAGATTCCAGAATGCCAGTACAGAAGCTAACAGACACACGCAGAGCAAGTGTGCAGGGAGTATATAATTTAAGGAAAGTGTAACGCAAAATTTGTCATATGGCAAAGCTTTTATGGCCCTGGCAGACTGATCCTAATTTCTGAGATAAATTCCCATTTAAGTGAGGAAAACAAAAGGCCTGCTTCTTTAGGCTTTAGGGACCAAAATTATTTCCACATTGCAGGCTACTTTCAAATGCTGGCAAAGAGGAAGAGTGTTTAAATTGCTTTTCTGTTTTAGATAGTTGCAGTAAATATTCTTGCAAACACAATTACTTCAAACATCATTGCAAATTTGGGGTTGAATTCTGCTGGTTTAAGCTTAAGAAGTAGTCGGGGGGCTTTTCTCTTATTCTAATTTACTGGCGGACAAAGTGAAAATGAGCAGGGAACAGAAGCAAAAAAAGAAAAAAAAAAAAGAAGAACGAAAAAAAGGAGACGCTGTTTTGGCTGAAGCCACGTCTCTTCCCGTGGCATTTGGTCAGGTGAGACTCAGCCATCCCAAGAGCCTGGAAAGCTGCCAGGCTTTTTGCACTCATTCAGAGTTTCAGGAGTGAAATAGCTGGCAGGGATGGAGTGGCCAGGAGTGGTGCGTGGTGACATCCTGTCCTGCGCACTCGGACCTTGGCCAGGACCAGCCAACCACAGACCACTTGTGCCCCACCAACTGCTGCTGCTGTGGCTCTCTGCATGCTCAGGGCTGCAGATGCCAAAATATTACTTCAGCTACACTAAAAAAAAAAAATATATATATATATATATATATATAAAATCAGGTTTATTAGATGTTTAGTTGGATAATATGCCAAAAAAGATTTTTTTTTTCTGAGTCTCCATGGAAAACTCCACCCCAAAATCTTTAGCTGGATATCAATATCCTCACACACCCAATGAAATGCACAATATGAAGACATACATCATCAGATCAAACTTTCCTTGGCTGATTATAGCCTCAGGGTAATAGAATGTTTGTAGCTCTTTAAGGAAACAGTAGCTGTGTTCAAATTAACCCTTTCAAAGAGGCTGCAGATTCCACTGCACTGAAACCTCTGAAAAATGCAAGAAATGGGGATATTTTTCTCTCAACAGATTGTGCAGTGTACAAGGAAAGTCAGTAACCTCAAAAAAAAAAAAAAAAAGAAAAAGAAATTGTTCGTGGATCAGGGAAGGATAGGAGGAAGACGTTTGGAATTTGTACTGAGAGTGGCAAAAAAGAAAGAAAAAGCTACAGCTGAAGCTGGTTTGGTAATTAAAAACTGTTTTAATAAAATGCAACCCTGCTTACTTCTAGTAGAAAACCCCCAGCCTTCCTGGGAGAATACCAGCAATCAGTTACAAAGGAATATTATTTGCTAGCGTTATTCTTGTGAATAAGTAATACAAAAATTCATAAAAGGCTCAAATGTATTAATAGTTCTATTGAAGATTATATACTGTAGGCTGCATAAACAGAAAATGCAAAAATTCATTAGTTATTAAGTGCTTGTGTGCTTTTACAACCCTCAGCAAGCCAGCGTCCTTGTTATTTCAGAGAAATAAATGTAGCGTTCCGTTTCAAGGCAAGAATCAAATGACATTTTTGTGCAACAACCTTGTTTATCTGACATTTTTTAGTAGATTTGCATACATATTTTTATATCCTTCAGAGAAAGGAATGTCTAGCTAGCTGCTGACTGCCTAAAACCTGTAGAGATGCCTGAGCAAATGAAGTTGAAATTGCTACATCTTAATTAATAAAGGTAACAGCCAAAACAAATACATACCAATCTGTCAATTGCATTTTTGATAGCGTGGAACCAATCCAATATGAGAAAGTCGATATCCGACTGGAGGAGGAACTCATTTCCTGACACTGTCGTGATCTGGGGAGGGCATGGGCACACACAGGTGAGTAAAGCACACACTAGGCAGGTGATTTTCCACTATTTTCCCTCCCATTCCCACCAAATGCTCGTTCTTTTTACCAAGATTTCTCTGCTGGAGTGCCGAGTTACCGAGGAGTTCTGAACCTCTGTCTGAAAACTGTTTTGAATATGTCAAAACAAACGAGATATTGTCTCAGCAATGCAACCACAGAACACAAATAGTGCAGAAATAACGGGCATGTGACAAAAGTTAAGAAAAGCCAGGAAACTCGGTGTAACGAGACACAGTTCAAGGGAAATCAAAGCACCCTAAAAAGAAGCGAATGCATCATGAAAATTATTTCCTGCCATTTGCAGTTTCTATTTCTATTTTACTAGTTTTGTTTTTTTGTATCTGGTACGTCCATTCTTGAATTTGCACATTTATTATTTACCTATGATTCCCACTTCCAAACATTTTGGTAAAATTGATAATGTTGCCCTTTCACATTAAAAAAAAAAAGAAATTATCATCAAAGATGGCTGCAGCAGAGTAATTAGGAACCCACTTATTATGAAAAAAAAAAATTCCCCAGTTTGTCTGAATAGAAGTTGATTTACATTTTTGACCCACTCACTGGGAATATTTATCAAAAGAATATTCAATCCCCTGATAATGCTGTTTCACTGCCTAACCTAATATTTGGTGGAAATATGTATGTATATGCTGTTGGTCTGAACCTCTGTAAACCACTGGGATAATAATGATACATAATTTTTTATTTTACACACACACACATATATATGTATATATATATATATATATATATATTTATTTATTTATTTATTTATTTATTAATATTACCAGAGGAAATCTCCAGGTATTTCACACAACAGGTTGAAGCAACCATTTCACAGATGGCAAAACTGAGGCCCAGAGCTGTGCAGTGCTTTGCCCCAGGATTTTTCCACAGATTCCTGGTGCACATGGCCATGGAGCATCATCTGGACATGACATCTTTCTGTGTTTGCAGACAAGTCAACCAAGGGCTACATCGCCAGCACTTTTGGAAGGGGCAGGAGCTCGTTCTGCCCATGCTCCAAGACAGCTCAGCTCCTGCCAACTCTGGAACCAAAGTTTTATTCTTATTTTGCTGCTGTTAAAAGCTGCTTGTGCAAAAATTGTAGTATTCACACTTGGAAATGGAGCACTTGGATCTCAGTGTATTGAGGATGCAGGTTTAGTCTGAATGTTGGAATGTTCACTGGAACATGGGATTATTCAGCACCAAATAATGATTTCCTTCTGACCAACTTTGGGAAAAAACAAAGCGGTTATGGCCTGGCACAGTTTGTTTATGTAAATACATAAACAAACACATACCTGAAGTGCTACTGTTTCCCTGCATCTCCCCCGTGTAAGGAGTTTTTACTGAAGCTAAAAAGAAACAGCAGATCCTCACCAGCCTAGGTATTCCCAGCATCTTCCTTAAAACTGAAATAATACCAGGAAAAAGAAAACCTAAACCAAAAAACAACAGCCTAATGTCACATTAATTGTCCCGTAACCCTCCCTTTATTGAGGAAATGCCTGTAAGGAAGGTTTCCAAAGTCATCAGCATTAAGGAAAATCCCATCAGTGCAGTTCCAGCGGAGACATCCTGTGGGAGTGCTGCTGAGAATGTGGGAATGCTCCCCTGGTGTGGGCTCGGGGCTGACTGGCTGCAGATGTTCACCCCATCCCCTCTGCACCCATCGGGAGCCAACTCCAGCCACCCCACTGCTCCCCAGGCACCAGGGAGAGTTATTTACCGGGGAAATCTCAATTCCCTCATTAGTCCAGGGCCGCAGCATTAATCACCACTCGCACACTCACCCCTCCCTTCACCAAAAGGAAATAAAAAGTCCAAATGCAGCTTAAGGTGAGCAGCAGAAAGAGCTGACCCCCAGTTCTGTGCCCGGCTCACACAGCAAGGTTTGGGTTCAAAATGCATGGTGTGGTATCACAATTTATTAATGTATACATGCAGATAGGAATTAGACTAAACACAGGCAACAATTCAATCTAATGCCTCCCTCCCAGTATAAACAAATCATTATTAAAATTATAAAACGGAATAACATTTTCAAAGTAAGAGCAACATATGTAATTAGATTTACTGTATTTTGAAGGCTTAAAAAGGACACAACATAGTTCAGCCTTCCGTTCAGTAAATTCAGGCTTTATTAAAATACAAGTATTCAGCACTGCATAAATATTTGCACTGTATGATATGCAAAAGAGATACTCCATTGCTAACAAGACCAAAGCAAAATACATGTTGAAAGTTTCTTTGTCTTGAATGTGTTATTTTGATAATCATATATTATCAGTGTTTTATGAGCAAATCTGTAAAAACAGATCATAGAATGGAGGGAAGAGAATTAATTTAAAATATACTTTCTGTAAGATATAGTTCAAGTCCTTTTCTTTCTTTCCTCAGACTAATCTTCAGAGTAACAAGACAGTTTCAAGAAGACTGCTACTGCTCTCTACAGTTTAAATGCATCCACTCCTTAATTACAGTCAGTAATTGACTTTGTTCTGCTCCATTCCAGTCATTCACAGGCAAGCAGTTCCAAAGGCTTTGGCTGGTAAATCCCATTTAATGTGCAGGTTTTCTATCCCACTTTTATATATTACCTCCTTAGGATTTCTGATAAATTACTCTTGGAAAGGATTGCTAAACCATATTTGCACTTTGAACAATCAAATTTTCAACACCCTTGGGAAAAGACATCAGTAAAGAATGCTGGTTTTGACTAAACCTTGTGATTGAACAATTTATGATCACAGCCCTAAATGATGTATAACTAACAACAAGCAGAAATTGTTCAATATTAAGGCCTGTTAACACACCATCCCTGTGTCAGGCACTGCTGAAATAAACAGAGGGGCTGGGGAAACAAATGAAAGACAAATCGGGGGGGGAAAAAAGAAATAAAATTAAGTGCTCTATCCAGAGCTGCCAGACTCCATTGTGCCAGGTACTTCACTTATTTAAATACCTCCTGAAATCCCTCTCTCTGTGCCATCATTTTTGCAAAGGCTAGAATTAGCACTACCTTACCAGGCAGAATGCTGCTGCTGCTGCTCTCAGCAATAAACACCCACGAGGATTGACAACTGGCATTAACCCTCTGGCTTGCCATGCCCTTCAGAATGGGGATAGGAGACCCAGGGTGCCCGAATTCTTTCTTTCTTGCTACAGCACCAAGGGAAAAATTACTTCAAAGCCTGAATCAACTCACATGGCAGTTTTGCAGTGAGCTGTAGCACAGCCCTGCTGCAAAGCATTGATCCTCAGAAAATATCGGCTCACCACAGGTAAATGTGTGCTAAATTCAATGCACTGCTGGGCTGCCAACACAGTGTGGGAAGTGGGGAGGGAGGCAGGTGTGAAAAACTTCCTGATATTCTATTTGTGGCTTATTAAGGGTTTCTCTTGTCACCTTATAGAGCTGCAAATGGAGGGTTGAGTTTCTTTTGCATGTCACCATAATGATTCACCAAGGTGGTGCTCAACAAGATCCTATGTTATTAAACAGAAATGTACCCTTTTAGCTCCACAAAATACAGGACATTGTGTTTAATTAACGCCATTACCATTTTATAATATACAAATATACCTTGGAGGCTACCCAGGACCAATGGATTTTTAAAAATTTACGAATTATGTATTTTTCTTGTGCTAGGTTGTGCTCTGGGACATACTGCTGTGCCAGGGCTTCCAAAGCCTTACAGATCACCTTCAGAGCTTGTGTCACAGACTTTCCTTTCACAGTAACCATGCCAATGGAAAACAGGAGGTAAAAGAGCCGCGGAAGAAGATCAGAGTCTTCTGTCCATGATTTTCCTGCAAAGTTTGGTCTGGGGACCAAACCACTGTGAAAAACATCTCATTCCTGGTATCCCTCTAGTTCTTTACTAGTATAAACTTCTAGAGATGTTCTTGCATTTATTTTAGCTGCAGAACAGGGATGGAGGCAATTTCAGCAATCCTACTGATAGACACTCTATGGAGATATGGGAAAGGGTGATAAACTCACACAGCAAAACAAAAATCCAAACCCGTCTTATTGATTCACCCACTTCAAAGTGTACTTATGCATCTCTGGTGGCCACAACTATTATTTACAGTGATTAACTATTTTTAGACAATGCCAAGAAAAAAACCTTAATACAGGAAGTGAAGAATTCTGAGGGGAAGGAGAAAGGCAGCAAAAAAATTTAGTATGTACTGCGCAACAAGAAAAAAGGAGCAGAGTGAGCAGCCAAAGAAGTGTATGGCTCATGTATAGCTCATGTATGAACACCAAAAAACCATGTCACAGTTCTTAATTCAGCCAAATACAGAAACAAGCCAATGCCAACTCCCCCTGAAACTGGGACATCCAGAAAAATTGCTGGACTATCGAGGTGAAGCTTCATATAACTCCAGTGGTTCAGTGTTGGATTATTGGATGCTTTTGGACCATGGAAACTTCAGCAGTTGCTAATCCAGTGCAAGATTCAGTGCAGAAAACAGAAATTTTTATGCCACCTGGGACTCACACAGCTTGTGGTGAACACTAAGTGATTTAAACTTGGATTGACAGATACCTCTGCGTGCAGAAATTCAATAAAATGTGTTCCTCTTGTTGCACTGTGCATTGGGATTGCTGCCCTTGATATGTGTAGGAAAAAAAGGAAATGTGAGTTGCTGGAGCATTTCTAGCTCCAAAGTTAACACTCTTCCCCCTTCCCACTGCTCCCTTCATCTCACCTTGCTCTCTCACAAAGTGGTGGGTTTTTTTTCTGAACATGTTAATAAACCTTATTCCCCATAATGAAGAAATCTGGATTTTTGTCTCTGTTTTCCTGAGATATTTTTAAGGATGGGGTCTATCCATGCAATGCAGGACACCTCAATCTGCATGGCAGCCACCAGGGCTGGGCCAGGGAAGTTGTGAAAAGAGTCAAGAAGAAAAGAAAAAAACAGAAAAAAAAGAAAGAATATTGGGAATTTTCTGACTCTAAATATTCATTTTTAAAATCATTACAATGTTATAAAACTTGAGAATAAATGCATAAACCCTGGACACTCCTGTGTCAACACCCCCAGTAGAAGTAGAATTAATTAAAGTTGGGTGACATTATGCTCCTAAGTGGTTTAATCAGCTGGATTTGAATTAAACTGGGACAGAGCCATGCAAGTTTCTAAAAACACGTCAAAAGTCTAACTGCATTTCTGGAAGTTGATCTTAAATTCTTTCTCACAGATAATCCAGTCTCTTGGCCATGCTTATGCTGAATGAGTAAGCAGCCGAGAGGATAAATAAAATTTCTCCCTGTGCTATACCATAGTGAGCTGAGTCTAATATTAAAAAATGGCAACAAAAGAAAACAAAAGGCTCAGTCTTGAGCTGTGTTATATTTGTACAGCATCACGTATCCATTCCATGAGCCAGCCTATCTAACAGAGGTAGTCATGGTTATGCTGATAGTTAAATTACTTAAAGGACTCTTAAGATGTTTATGACTACCAAAGAAATTTCATTATCAAGCAGATTGTCTGTCTCATATTACAGTCTGGCTTCACCCATCTCGCAGTCCTTTGGATGTCGAGCAAAGTTAACATTGAAGTGATGGGGAAATATCAGCTTGAGAGAAAAGGTCTTCAACCAATCTTTCAAAAAAAATGATATTTGTTAAAAAATTTGGTGAGAAAGTATCTGCCTTGTGTTCCCAATGTTGCTAGATGTTAAGTAAATATATGCTGATTGCAAAAAAGTTGCTTTGGCAACTCTCTTATTAAAATGCATTTGTAACCCCCATCTGTCATGAAAGTTTTGAAAAGTTTGTTTACTTTGGAGAGCCGCCTTATCCAGGGTTACCCCGGCATACAATGATAGCAGTCTTCAGAAGTTGTGTGAGGAACAAGCCACTAGGGATCCATTTTTGTTTTAATTGGCACACACAAACACTTTTCTGGTCTGTCAAAAAGATCAAGCTAATATGCATGGCGGGTGTTATATTCTCAGCTTTTGGGAGCAGTAAAGCTCCCTTTATTTAAGTAATTTAAATGATAGACTGCAAAAACTTTGCAAGTCAGAAAAATGTTTTATACTTTCTTTGGGAATATTTGTTTTAGGCAACAGAAAATGTTCTACATATCTAAAGATGTTGAACCTTATGTTTTAATTACCCTATTTTTTCCTGATTCTGTAAAAACGACTATGAAAACCAAGGACTGCAAAGAGGCAACAAACAGATCCTGCGTTTTCACAACTTCTGAAATATCAGAATTTGCAAGACTGAATATTGCCAGATGTTTCTAGGTTATGTCCTAAGCTGTGTTGCCTTGTGGTGTGACTGCTTTGCACATCCACTCTCTGGGAACCTTTGTGGTGTCATCATATCAATGCAACCGCCTCATATACAATGAGTTGGCCCTTAGTGAAAATAAACTGATGCTGGCATTATACACATCAATGACTCCAAAATGGATTGAGCTGTCTCAGATTTGGGGGTGAAACTTACAAGAAACAATAAATTATAAAATAAAACTATATTGTACCAGTGGAGATGAAAAAATTTTTTTCATGGTAAATTTCCTGGGATTGAATCGTTCAACGTAATTCAGCAATAAAATAATGAACTATGTTATGGTTAAGAAGGGAAAAATTTTGAACCTAAAGTTTCCCTTCTTCTGTGCCATAAACTCATATGATATGCTAGTTTCTCTTGAAAAACTGCATTAATACTAACTAGGAGAGAATCTTCTCTCTGCACTATGAGACAAAATTTTTCCTTTCTTTTCTGGCTGTGATGAATCTCAAATGCAGAAGAACTGATGTTTTATCACTTGTAAGGGAAATAGTGAACCAAGAGGAGATCACAATTGAAGCTCATTAAGCCCTGAGAGACCAAAACTCCTTCTCTTCTTGGATTGGAAGTGGAGCTCGGGCTGGGGGTCCAAGAGCTTCTCTGGAGGGAAAGAAAGGTCCAGGGATATTGGGATGTTGTCACTGATTTCAAGGAACAGCTTTTCACCTTTCTCTACCCTCCAGTCCAGGAGTGTTTGTTTGCTGCCTTGGAGGAGTGTGAGAAGAAAGCGCACGATGTTTGAGCAAAGGGAAAGGTAAGAAAGAGCAAACAATCTCTGCAAAACATCCAGGGAACGTCCTGGGAAGTATTTCCTGCTGATCCACTACACTGGTAATATGCTCTGTGAGAGACAGTTGGAACACAGGGATCAGCCTTTGAGAAACAGGGGTTTCCTTCAGAGGATAAAGAGCAAAAAGGGAAATGTGAGACAGGCAGCAGATGACCCTCCTGGATGTCAGCCACTTGTGTGCAGCCTGCCGTGTCCCCCCTGCCCATGCTGCCCTCTGCTCCAGCCCCGTGGACGCCCTGCCCTCACCACGGAGCAGGAGGGGTGGAATTCTGACAACCTTTCAGCCAAAGTCAGAGGAGAGAGGAGTCACCAGACTGGGGAAGCGAGAAAGAAATACCCCCACAACTGGTAAAAGCAAGAGATAATAATTAAGACACAATTCAGTCCTGTCTGTGCATAGTGGGAAGTCAGGGAATACACAATTGCACATTTTGTCCACGGATGAAGACTGAAGGCAGTGCATGAATACCTACTGCAAGCTACTTTTCTCCTTGGGGTAATATTTTACTGTTATTGCCTTTGCAATCTGAAGCCATACATTACACAGCCACACACAGAGATATTGGCAATGGATTCTCAGAGAAGTCCTGTCTTTCTTAGCTTTACCAGCTGGACAATACCTAGTGATGAATGGTTCTCCTGTCCAATTTTATATGCATGTTATAACACTTTATGATGTATGTGAGTGAGACTCAACGTGATAAGTCCTTGTAACAAACAAAAATATCAAAGAGAGAATTAATGCTCTGCTTTCAGTGCAGGAGAAGATATATATTTTAAATATATATGTGCTGGGTGTAAAGATTTCATTTTGTTGACTCTTATTTTAGCCAAAAATTTATTCATCAGTAGCAGAGTATTTCACAGCATTTCACATTACTTGCAAAAGAAGCCAGTACTGGCTCTTAGTATTTCATTTACTGGCACATATCTCCTATTAATGAATGCTGAGATTGCACAATAAGGAAAAAGAGATGTTTCTATACGTGTCTTTATACTTATAGTAACGTATTTGGCCATGATTATAAGTGTTTGTAAAACTTTCAAGAATCGTTCCTTGTCTACTTACACTAATGAGAACACCTGTTAAGTTTAGAGCTGCACAGGCTTATTTGCATTGAATTCAGGTTTTTGCATACTGTACATCACTTTTTGAAACAATTAGATGTTTACAGAGAAATATAGCCAACAGAAGAACAGCAGCTTGAATGCCCTCCAGCCCAAGTCAGTGCTAATCCTGGTTTGTGTGAAAAGCAGAAACCTGCTGAATTATAATACCGACACAAATTCAGTGAGCAGTGAACAAAAGTGTACCTGCAAATCCTCTGACAGCAGATGTTTCTTGTGGGGATTGCTACCTGCTGTTGAATAAAGCATCTCTTAGAGATGAAACAGCACTACTGAATGGGATTTTCATTTTTTATTTACCATTTCCTTTTCATTCTGATAGTTTCTTTTCCCTCTTTTTTTTTTTTTCTTTTTTCTTTTTTCCTGGTGACTCAGAACCTGTGCACTGAGCATGGAACATGTGGTCATTTTCCAAAACAGCTGCATATGTAATTTTACTAACTTGCCAAAAGCCAATACAGAAACACAAGATTCCTCCTACTGCTAAAGATCCAAACCACCATCTCTACAGCAGAGGGTTTTGTGGCCTGGGGCAAGGAGGCAGGAGGTCCCTTTCTATAAAAACAGGTCTGCTGAAGGGTAAGTGCAATATCCTGCTGTGCCATGGCCATGCCAGCTATTGCTTTATAACAAAGTACAACATCAAAGTTGGTCCACGATCTGTAGAGACACTCTGCCAGCTGTGTCAAGTTCCTGAGTGGGGCAGGCAGGAAAATATACTGGTTATTGTCTCCCCTTGCATGCAGGGAGCAAACAATGCAGAATATCTTGGGTTTCCCTCTTTCCATCTTTATTTGTATGTAAGTATTAGGAAAAGCCAAGCGGGATGAAAAATGTTTTGAATAAGGCTATTGCATCCATTCAAAAAACCAAAAAATTCTAACTACAAAAGCTGGAAAGATTTCTATTTTAAAAAGTTATTTAGTGCTTTAATAAAAATGATGCTGATGAGATTTAGGATAAAGATGGATGAATTTTAGTTTCTCAGGAGTCACAACCTAGTTAGAAAGCTTTTATGAGTAATACAGGTCTTTACTGAGTACAGAAGAATATGGATATTTCAAAATTCCTTGAATGGTCTGGGTTTGAAGGGAGATTAGAATCATTCCGTTCCAGACCCCCTGCTATGAGCAGGGATACCTTCCACTAGGATGGGTTTCTCAGAGCTCCATTCAACCTGGCCTTAACACTTCCAGGGATGGGCTATCAATGGAGTTCCCAAAAGACCAGTAGGCTATAAACCTCTCTGACCCAGTTCTGATATTTACTTTATCTAGGAATGATGTTATATGGAGTAATAAGCAGCATCACAATACAGATAGTATGGAGTCAGTTTATTTCAAAGCATAATATCACCTAACATTTAAAATTAGAGATTCTTGTATTCTGAAAAAAAAAAAAAAAGTACATTTTTATGTCTCCAAATCATTGTGATAGCCTCAGACCAGTTTTCAAGCATTGGAGGATCCTTGGATTTTTTATTTAGACATTCTGGAACTGCACTGGCAGCACTGAAACTGCACTGGCCTTTAAATTTATCAGCTGCTCTACATGGTACTGCAGTAATGACAGCAGGTTACTCAAAATGTTATTTAAAAATATCACATAATCAAAATATTTAATATCTCTTCACAATAGGTGTCTAAGGAGAGCTTGTCTAAGAAGGGGGAATATAGCTCAGAACTTAGGGAATTTCTTACAATAACTGATTTTGGTCAGCCAGAGGTCATTGGGTGAAAAACTACAGAAACATTTGACTATGTAGCTCACAAGCAAGAGAACCTACTTGGATCAATTCTGTAATTTAATAAAATACAGAGAAATTAGGAAAAAAACACAAAAAATCACATACCCTCTCTCAAGGTCTGAGTTTCTGGTGTGCACTGGGATACAGCAAACACCAAATATTAAAAGCAAATTAATTATTTAAAATAAAGCGTTTTTGAAAGTATTGGATATTTTTTAATCATGTAGTCATTTCTCATGTATTAGAACATGATTTACACTTTGACATCTGTCAGTCAAGCTTCTGGCTATCGCACTGGACAATCTGGAGGGGCACATCACAATGTGATGTGGCATGCAGAAAATCTGAAAAACTCCACTTTTCCAAAATAAAAATCCACCTTCTAGTTTTAAATAGAGAGAATGATTGCAAAATATTTGGCCATCAAGACTGTAAAGATTGAGGTTGGATAATCAATAACGTTTGTGTTTGAATTACCCACTGATAACAAGTAATTTCTTGCTAACCTTGAGGGGAATTGGGAAGTGGATTTGGGGAATTTGGCAGACTCTCTCTTTTCTAAATATGCTGTGTCTGAAAGCCTGATATTCTTTTCTGTTGCAAGCTTTGGGCTGATGCAGTACAGGAGAATGTGGGTTTGGGGTGACAGCTCATTCAGGAACTTTGGGGTCTAAATATAAAGGAAGCTAAAAATCCACAAAATTGTCAAGGCCAGCAATGGCTGGGAATTTGGAGTTCAGCTCCTCTGTGCCATAATCATAAGGCCATATTTATCTGAATTCCTTCAACACCATTATTTTTACTCCATGTCTTGTTATTAATACATGCACAGTACACATGGCAAGGAAATGGCTGGTTTAAAACACATTGTGGCCTCCTTGTCCAAAGATGTCACCTTTGCACATCAATTCGAGCACTGTGGATGGTATGCCAAAAGACTTGTGGTTCTCCATCAACCAAAAGCGCAGACCCAAAAGGGCCATAACTAGGGCATCTCCCCACAGGCCCCTGGCCCAGACGTTCCTTGCCCTCCTCACCAAGTTGTCAGAAATTCTGGGTGCATTATCACTCTCCCCAAACTCAGCAACATATGACAACTCAAAAGCTACAGCCAGCCAGTAACGTGGATATTAAACTGTGAGGCAAAAGAGAAAGTCTGAAGGAAACTGGAATTTAAGACCTGAGTTTCTACAAGTGTTATGTTTCCCTGTCTTATAAGCCATGACCTAATCCTTGCACTGTTCTGCTGCCACTAAGATAATTAAGAATGCTATCAGATTCTTGGTTCTGACAAAGGAAACCCATAAGCGACTTCCCAGAGATTTGGGGTACTAACTCATTAAACCAGAGCTGGGAGAGCTGATTCTATTACTTGTGTCTATGAGCAGAGACATGTAAGTGAGTTTGAACTATAAACAGAACCAATTACATTAACATTTCCCAACGCTTTCAAGAATCAGACTAGAAGCTTTTATTTGTTTTGCGAAAACCGTGATCCGCTATGCTAATAAGTCTAAAAATTGATTAAAAGGAAAACTTTCAAAGCAGAACCTGGTAGTAGAGCTTCTTATGTGCTTCCCTTTCATCTGCTGGAACACGGTAGCCCTGATTCAGCAAGGTACTTCATTAAGCAATAGGCAACGTGCAGAATCTGAGTGCTTGAGCTGTTTGCAGTCACAAGAGTGAAATGAGCAAATCAGCCCGAGCAAAAAATAGCAGAAAAGTTATATTTATTCACAGAGTGAATATTTCAGGGAACAAAAGATATGTTAGTGACAGTCAGTAAGAGCTGCATGTAAATTAACAGCAGAACCACAAGCAACAAAGTTAGTTGTCATTTGTAAGGCTAACAGCAAAAGAAAGCTGCACCTTCCAGCCCAACTGAGAGGAGACAATACCTAATCAAGGAATTAGAGGGGGAAAAGACCAAAAAATAATTACAAAAACCTCCACCGCCAATTGGTTCCTTCATTATTAGGACCAAACCCACACTAGTAACCCTATATACCTACTTGGAGAACACAGTACCAGGAAAGAAATACAATTTTTTTTTTCAACTTTGGCTGTATTAGTAAAAACACAGCCAGATTACCTTGTAAATAATGAGGGAAAAATGATAACTTGGTAAGAAATTGTACCTAGCTTTCAGCTAAACTCATATTGCCAACAATCCCCACAACTCACTCTTTTCTTTCTGAGAACAGATGAACTGATTCTCTATCAGAGCCAAGCTCATAATGTCTGAGATTAACTAGAAGTCACTCACTAAGAGAATGACCTTACAAAGAATTAAGCCATAAATTAAATACTGCCAGAACTTGAGAAATAAAAAAAGAAAAAAATTGCTGAGAGTTTTTAGGTGTTGAGAAATTCAATTGTGCCATTTCATCTCTTATTGAAATGCAAACCCGCAGGCTGAAAGCACAGAAACACACCATAGCTAAACAAAGTAGTGAGAAATACTGAAATAGGTGAATATTTATCAAACCCCTCACTTAACAAAGGAGGAGCACTGATATCCATGTTATTTGGAAAGCTGCTTTTATCGACGGAGGGAACAGGATCTCAGTTTCACGCTTAACTCCGAACGATAACTCATTGCCGCTTCTCGCTGCTTTTGCTCGATGACAGGTCATTCACCTCACTACTGTCATGCGTTACAAAAATTAGCAACCAAGCAAATGAATCTAGATCAGATCCTATGTTTGAACCTGCTCATTTGCCTCCATGCTCTATTTCCTACTAGAAACCCGCTTGCTGCATCACAGGACCAACTTCACAGCCGACACGGAGCAAGAGAGCCGGAGAACCTTGTGAATTTTCCCAATGTATCAGACTTACAGAAACACCTGTGCTAAATATCTTTCTGCTGAGCTACTGTGAAAAGCTGCAGTGTTAAATAGCAATCACAGTTTCTGATTTTTCACTGAGCTGGTTACTCTTCTGCTAGAGTCCTCTGAGCTGTCATGTGGGGCGTGAATGGTCCCCATTTTAATCTGATTGCCTTTCTCGTTATTCAAATTGTTAAAGTCAAAAATTTCTTTATTTATCTTGAAGTATCATTATATTAATACAATGGGAGTTGAGCAGCAGCTGATAAAATTGAAAAAAATCTGTTTATAAAAGCCTTTCATTTCTGAATTGAAACTGTTCATTCACTGACTACTTCAAGATAAGAGGGGTTGAGAAAAATATGAGGCATTTGATTTGATACAGGTTTAAAAATGTTATTTCTCTTTAAAAATATCCCAAATACAGTATGTAAAGAGATTAATACTTTAAAATTAAATAAACTTAGAAAGTTGCTGCTGATCCATCTCTTATTAAGGACTGCAGCATTTGTGTAAGGAACAGCTCTGATTTCCATTTTACAAGGAAACTATGCCCTTAAATCTATGCAAGCAGTTAAAAAAAGATGCATTTGCATGGATACAGAGCTCATTATAGGCTTTAAGTGTGTTAATGATTAGATGGAAAACTTGTTCAAACAAATTATTGACTCCGTTACTGAAGATCCGAGAGATAATAAAGCTTTGCAAGCAGGTTGGGAAAGTTGCACTTAGGTTTATTCAAGGAATATCTCACCTGGTGCTTCCCAAAATGGTGAATAACCACTGTTATTTACCACTGGTAAATAACAGTCTGGGAGCAAATATCAAATATCTGCACATCCCTTCACACCTCAGGGGGAGATGAAGGTAAAACCACTGTGCTGTCACTCATGACAAGATTAAAAAAAAATTTCACCTGTCATGTCTTTAACCCCTTCACATGTGTTTGCTGCCTACACAAACCACTCTGCAGTTCTTCTGTTGCAAGAAAAGTCCAGGAAAGTGGGAACTGAGCTGTTGCTAATATTGATTTATCTTTAGTGATGCATCATCATGAGTAGAAGACTGGAGATACGTGTAGATGCTCCACTCAAGCTGGAGTGAGCCAAGACCAGCCAAATCTTTGGAAACTGAGAGAGAGAAAAAAAGAAAGTCGCGAAAAATTCACCACTGCTGCTTTCAACCAAAATTTTAAGTAATTTCTGATTTTCCCCAGGCTCCAGGGAAGTGTGCACAGCTCATGGTATTTAAATGAAGCTCCCACAACATTTTGTGGCAACACGATATTTTGTGGGAGCGAATGCAAAACACAGCAGCAGCACCACTGTAAACTTTGAAACATTTCAGAGAATATCAAGCCCCAACTGTGCTGCCAATATAGTTTTAAGTCAACGTAGCGAGTTAAATTATGCAAGCAACCATTTCTCACACGAGTAGTTCCAATGGTTTCAGACAAGGGCGATATCTGCGATCGAAAGAGGATGCTCAAAAAGTATAAAAAGGAGTATTTTCCAGTGCAAAGGAGGTTGCAACACCCAGACCCGTGTTTAGGTAGGTTTGCCCGCGCTCTCACGATTCACGATTTCCTATGTGAACTGTGTTTCAAATCTATAATTCATATAAAGTGAGAATTTCAGTGTTTTCTTGCAATAAACAGCCTATTGTGAATGGCTCCAGGACAACTCCCCCAGCCAGGTAATTTAAACTGCAGGAAAGATAGGCAGAGACGTTATTTTCAACAAGGTCCCAAGGTGGCTTTCAATTCAGAAAAACAATTGACTGATGTTTCTCTGTTTGCTGCCAGAAAGCTCTATGTAGTATTTCTAGAGCTTTTTCTCTACTCTACCCAACATGTGGGCTCAGTGTCAAGCTGTGAGTTTGTAAATCTTTTTCAGCACTTACCAGAGCTCAACATGAATTATGGTATTGCCAAATCTGCTTTATGCAGCTTTTTTATACAAGAAGAAAATGTATGATTTTATGGTCAAAAAGAAACATCTACATGCTCGCAGTGGGAAAATGCATTCAGCTGGGATTGAACCCCAGAAAAAATATTTTCCCCTAAACCTGCTTCTTTACTCCTTCAAACTTTGGAAACTTCTGGGCTGTCAAGCTTTACTTGGTACACATGTTTTTTCTCTGTACCTTTATTAACTATGTTAGCTAAGATTTTATTAACTAAGACTTTATTAACTAAGCTTTCATTAACTTAATGCCTATTGGAAAAATCCTTGCTAGTTTTCTGGATGATTGGCCCTAAAACATGTCTTATTTTTTTAATAAAATACCTTCCTTTTTGTTGAGGAACAGTTAGCCCAGGAGGTAAATCAGCCCTTTTGTTGAGGGCTAATAAACTTTGTGCGTGTGCATGTGTGTGCGTGTCTGAGTGACTTAATACCATTATAATAATATTATATGGCAGGCAAAAATATAATGAAAATGATAATTTGCCAAAAAGATTTAAAAAACACTGAGGTGTTACCTATCAAAAGTTCTCCTTCTGTCTATGATACAGCACAGATTGCAATCGTGACAGTAAATCTGGTGCTATTGTTAATGCCATGGCACTTTGGTTTTTGGCTTGCTTCAGTCCAATCTGTGACATGCTTGTGAATATCTTTCTTCTGTTCTGTCTGTATGGCATATGGATTTCTGGGATACAACGTCAGACCTATCCACATAACAAGTGTTCAGAGCACCTTATCATTTTAAAAAGCCAATTACTCAAAAAGACAAATGTGAAATGTTTCACATTTAATGATGAGCAAATCTGCAAAACAAATGCAATTTTGCTTCATTTGAAAAAGTTTAGTTTAACTGTAAATATTGCAATGGAGTCCCTAGCAATACACACCACGGGTAGGGACAGGCTCATTTTATGCATATTGTACATCATCACTGTCACTTAAATCTGCAAGATTTTCCATGCTAAGTTGTTTTAAATAAATAGAAAGAAATGAGATACAAAAGAGTGAAATATATGCTTCTGAATAGACTGTAAAAATGTCACTGCTAGCACTGAGCATTGGACACTTAAAAAAAAAATATTTTGAAAGTCTCTCCCAAAAAAACGAAAACTGCATATGTCTACAGAGGTAAAGGTCAGTAATGAAACAATTAACAGCAAAAATACCAATCCATTTTTTAGAAATATTTGTCAATATATAAAGAATGTTTTGTACTGCACAGAAGTGCTCAATTAATCCCGGTTTAGTGGCCGTATGTCAGATTCCCAGACTGAAATTATGTCAGCTGAAGAACTTAAATACACACAGGTTCAAAAGCAAGATTGTGTACAGACTTCAGGACGGCAGAAATTGCTGCTTTTTGCTGCAGTATTAATACAGCTCATGATTCAATAAAATTCTTAAAAATGTGCATAATATACATGCTGGACCACTGCATTCAAAATACAGTGCAGTAGATTATTTTTTTTAAAAACAGGCTATAGGTGTATTTTTATGCCTCCATGTCTGAAAATCTATAGGCACACACAGACCTGCCACTGCTACAGATCATTTAATGCTTGTCACTTATCCAAATTGTAGGTACTGGGCACCAGGGAAAAATTAAAATGGTTATTGTTAATATGAGAGCATATTGGGCTAAAAGGCAGGGAGAACAGTGATATTAGTGGGAGTATTTGACTCAGCAAGACAAATGGATTTATATACAATATTTTAAATACATGGGAAACATATAAACAGATTTTTAATATTGGATATTTTTGTGAGTAATTTGATTTCTAAACCCCTTGCACTAAACTGAGAACATTAGTAACAAAATACTATACAACATGGGAAACTGAATGCAGCTGGCACTGGTAATTTTAGAAGAAACTAATCTTGATATTTATAACATCATGTAGCAAGCGGAACAGTTTTACCAGGCTGGGAATGTTGAAATACAAAAAAGTTCACCTTTCAGCTATTGTGTTTTAGTTCTACTGCACTGGGGAAAAAAAACCAAAAAACAAAAAACCTACAACCAGAAATCAGCTGCTGCAGTGCAAATATTAAGAAAGTTTATTATGATATATAGCCATGGAGATACCTTTTTAAAACTGCCTGTACATGTATTGTATTGTATATTAAATTTTTGTAATACAGCTCAGGGACTTTATATGTACAGCTGAAAAATCAGTTCATAAATTATATTTAGAAAGCCAGAAAATATGCTGAGCTACAACATTAGATAAGAACCTTGTTTTAAGTGCATTTCTTTTAGTGTTTTTTTAAGCTTTTGATTTAGCTTTTGATGTTTTTACCTGTAGAATGCCAGATAAAATGAATTAATAACTAAAACATAAAAAAGGGTATTTCCCCCTCAATCCTGGAAATAGCTGTAATAAAAATTTCCCCAAATAATTTTTGCTATTGCTGCACATCAATGAGCGTAAGTGTACATTTAAACCTGCAAAATAATGTAATTGAGCTCACAATTTCATTATGGTATTTTGTTTCTACAATTTTGGATTGTAAGGGGAAAATAAACATTCATAAAACACAACACACCAAGCCATTTCATAAATTAAGCTGTATAACATATTTAAATCCAAGTGATCTACATCAGAGGTTAATTTTTACCAGTATCTTTAATGTTCAGGAGTAATGAAGACAGAGGAATAGATGGTTTTCAAATGTAGGGCTTTACTAAGTGCAGAGATCTGAATTTGCAGGGAGCTGTGCAGGCTTTTAGCCTGCTTTTATAGTACGTGTTTTTGTTTTTCTGCTTCTCCCTTGCACACCCACTCACCAACTTCAGCGCTGCGCTGCAGATTTGAATGAAGTGAAAAGCTCAATGGGTAATTGTCAAAATACTTTCATTTCTCCCACTTTCACAGAAGAACCAAATAAAGCCAGGAGAGTCTCCCGCTTCCCACAAACACCCAGAAATCGGCAGCATTCCACCTGGAGCTACCGAAGAGCACAGCTGAACCTCCCAGATCACAATCTCCCTTTTTATTTTTTTAATCCCAGAAATACACCTTGAAAGCAAACGCATTTCTCTCGAGTTTCGGGAGCTGATATCAGAATTGCGCACCACCTAGCTCATGCAAAAATCTGTTTATACACGTTGTCTCTCTCTGCCGGTATTGCAGGAAAGAAATGTCAGTAATAATCAAGCGAGGGTGCTGAATTAAAATCTGAAATCGCTAACAAACCGATCTGTACAAAAGTGTCAGTGTTAAGATTCCCAGACTGGGGGTTGTGCGACAGAACGAGGAGCTCAGACAGAAGAAAACAGCTCTCCACTCCAGTACTTTCACCCCGTTAATCTCACATGTGCTTTGCCACGGATTTCTTGCTATTTTATTTTTAACCTCTGCTACCTTGTGGAAAGTGGGCTATTCTGAGGGTGCTCGCAAGCAAAGCTCTGATTTTACAGATGGATGTAAAGCACTGTTAAATGAGAGCTTTAAGAAGGACTTTTTCAATTTACTTTGAGCTTAAGCTGAAGTGGTTTAATCACAGCTTGTACACATCTTCTTAAAAATTGTTCTAAGGCGGGGGAGAAGTAATAATCATGTAGGAAATCATTGCGACAGCTGCTGGCTCCCATGATCCCATTTACACTTTTAACATCACTAATGAAAACCTATCTGGGCAATACCTGTGTCAGAGAGGTGTCAGGTGGTCATTTGGCACAAGAGAACAGAAAGGAATTAGAGCAGCATTTTGAAAATGACTCACTTTTTTTTTTTTTTTTTTTTTGTGTGTGTAGAGGGGTTGGTGGGGGTTTTTTTTGGTTTTTCTTTTTTTTCTTTTTTTTTTTTTTTTTTTTTTTTTGCACCTGTTATTCTAAAATTTCTTTCAGTTACATTTCAAAACACTACAGTTGGGATCTCCTTGCCAACCTGAGATGGCATAAGCCTGGGTAACAGAACAAAATGTGAGAAGGTCCTTCTGTCTTTAACGCCTGTTCACCAATGAATCAGCCTCCAATTAATCTGTTTCTTCAGTAGGAGTTTAATAAAAGTCAAGCACACACATGTTCAGTCTTGTTTAGTATTAAAGCTGTGTTAACATTATCTGCCTAGCCAGGTCAAAAATCTTATATAATTAAATGCCAGAAACCACTTCAGAATTTTAAGGGCTTTACAATTTTCTGTAAGTAATTGATTATGCAAGGCAGGGTAGTTTAAATTTAAAACAGGATAGTGATGAGTGTGATGTCACTTTTCATTAGATATTTCAGAAAAGTTTGTTTCATGGCCAAAGTACACTTAAAACCTTACTTATTAGAATTACTATTTTGCATTTTTATGAACTAGGAAAAAGAAAAAAATTCAGCAAGCAATATTTCCCTTCTACATCATGAAGCAGAAACTGAGTTGCTTGAGCACATCCCGAATTTCCGCACTGTCAGGCGGGATATCACAAAAATCACAGTCTAGGTTTTGCCATATTAAGCTGTGCCTCTAACTTGGCTTGGAAAAGCAAGGTATTATAATCCAGGATTACACTGCATTGCCTCCTGGTGAAGTGAACCTGGCCATAAAATGAGTTAAAAACCAGAGCCTTGGGTCAGAACATACCTATGGCCCAATGTAGGCAAAGAATTTCTTTGGAGATATGTGAGGAAAGTCCAATCTCCAAATAAATATAAGCTCTCTCTACTGATTAAAGTTTTGCTTTTCACCATTTAAGCATGGCTATGATTTCTGACTGACAAAAAGAAAAGGCTGAGAGAGAAAAAAAACCCAGAAAAAAAAGCCCCAACATATTAACAACAAACATGTTGCTATGAAAGAATGGAGCACGTCTCAAACTCTGTCCATAAAATCCACTCTTCATATCCCAGTCAGCAGCACTGAAGACACTGTTTCCAAAGAAAGTTACAAGCAATTTAGTTCCTGCTGCCACCAAATGTTCAGCACAAAATGTGGTTCCAGGCACTGTGCAGCATCCTCAGTCCTCTCGCAGTCACTTTCTGTGCCCGAGAGCAGGGAGGAAGTCCAAGCTTTTCCCCTGCTCCATCTCCCTTTGAAAACTTCCCTTTTTCCCTTTTCCCTTCCCGCAGCTGAAAATAAGATGCGCTTCAGAGCTCTCCATACACCTCTCCATTGTCCCCAGGACCAAACAAACCATGGCATATTATAATGACATAATGCAATGCATCACACAGATGACAATGTACAGCCACATGGAGACAAAGGAGGAATTAGAAAAGTCTTAAGAATAAAAGTCCAAAGAAAGTCTTAGCTCAAGATATCAATAATTCCAGGTATAAGGACAAAATAAAATACGAAAATTTGAACTGGTGTGTTTAAATAGACTGGCTTGTAACATTAAGTTAAGCATCTTCATTAGTTTTAAAGCATAGGAAAATTACTGGAGGAAAAAGGGTTAAAAAAGGAATTTGAGGCACATGAGAGAAGGGGAAACAAAACAAACCAAAAAAGCTATTAAAAATAGAGCTACAGAAAACTAGGGCTGCTTATAGTAACGGAGGACAAGCCAGCATTGGGTAAACAAAGACAATTTTGGAAGTGGCACAGTAAAAATAGGTCAGTACTACATATAAGTAGAAATTAATAAGATGGAAATGGTTTAACAAGCCAATATACTGTACTCTGTACAGTGTCACAATCATTAAGCTGGTGAATGGGTGCTAATGTGGTAGGAGGAAAGCAATGCATAAAAAGTCAAATCAATACAGCAAGAACACACCAGCACAAGAGCAGAAATAAAGACAATCTAAACCAACAGTGCTCTTACTATAGTTGTTCTATAAAATAAAATCAATATACAGGTAACAGAACAAGCAGTGTAGTCACAGTGGACTGAAATACAGGCAGGTATTAGTTTAACAAAAATGTGCACAAAACTCAGGTCATTCAATGTCAATGGGGTCGAACTGGCTGAGCAATGCACAGGATGGAACAACAGAGCATTGCACCAATAAAGCAAAGAATTACTTTAAAACATCCCACTAAAAATAAAGGGAAGCAACCCTGAGAGCTCTTTTAGCCTGGCAAGCCTATGCCCAGTGACTTTAAAATATACAAGTCTCTGTTACTTTTTATTAAAAACATGATTAGACTAATAATTTTCAATTCCCATGACATGGACATCTGGTAGTCGTGACTAATGGAAAAAAGGCAGATGTCAAAGAACTTTAATTATGACCTCAAATGACTCTTAATATTCTGTTATTTGGTTTATACTAACAGAAAATGAAGTACAGAGTCTTAAGATGTGAGCAAATGAGACCTTTGCACACACTGCTTTTATACTGGGCTTTATACACCTAAAACCAGCTCCTCTGTGCTTATACTGGCCACTGATAAAACCTTTTATTTGAAATTTCCAGATTAAAAGCATATTGGAATTTTTCTGTTCCTAATTTTTTTTCTGCACTCATTTAGTGGCATTGCAATAAACCATTTTCCAGTGTGTTTTTAAATAAATAGATTTAAAATGAAAAGTAAACCACTGGTTTTCAATAGAGATCATTAAAATATAAAATAATTACAGTAAAAAAATAATATATGAGTTGGATGTTGTGTCTGCTTGACACAAGGACATCTGGAGATCTGGGCAGTGCATTCACTCGGGTGATATGTGAACTTTACTTTAGGATTAGAACAAAAATGGCAGTCTCATAAATGTCTACACCATCCTTTGGAGAATCACAGGCAACCTCCCAGACTACAGCTAGAAAAAGTTGCAGTTACAGGGCACATTTTGAGAGCAGGGAAAGAAACTGTCACTTAAGGACTGTAACTCCAAATTTCAGGCTGAAAGCATTTTTCTTTCTTATAAGTGATTTGTAAAATATATACAAGCCTG